>NC_135781.1:32782516-32796557 GCF_028453695.1 Augochlora pura
AAAGAAATAATATTATCGCTAGAAAAAATACTATTATCGCTTAAATAATATTATCTCTAAAATAATATTATCGCTTATCCGTGATCGTTTACGTCATAAACGAGAAAATCATTCGTCGATTCGATAGATCGCAATGCACTAGCAATTTCTATTCTTCTCGATCGAATTTTTTAAATTCAGCTCGAATTTTCATGGACCGATCTCTGCCAACATCGATAGCCGACATAACCTAGCATCCGCGAGCAAATGTTCGATTTCGATGTTTCGAGAAATAGTATCGCGCGCCTTAGTCGATCGATGGATCTCGTGGGTCGCGCAGCTGCCCCGCGTTATCAGCACTTATCGGCACTTATCGGCCGGATATTTGATTTTCGGGGCGGCCCGCAATAAAATCGGGAGGGTCGCGTAATAGTTGGTTTGCGGTCGGAAGTAGAATTCGGACGGACACAGGGGGGCGCCTCCGTGCGTCGGGCAACGGCGGGGCAACCCCGTTTCGGATCGAATTAACAAAGAACGGACTGTTCCGAACGGCGGACCGTTACCGAGCAGAAAACGCGGTAGGCCAGACCAGCCAATTACTGTGCCCTGTTAACTACGTTTAGGAGTTTTCGCCGCCAAAACACGGCTCTGGCGATTTAAATGCTGTTTCTAAGGTTTTCGAGGTTAATTTCAAAGCTTCTTTGATTTTGGCGTGATCAATTCTCTTTGGAAGAATTTAATAGTTAATATATTCTTGTTAATTTGGGAAAAATTTGATATTTAATATACTATTGTCAATTTTGGTAAAATTTGATATTTAATATACTATTGTTAATTTTGGTAAAATTTGATATTTAATATACTTTCGTCAATTTTATATTCTGTGAAAAAAAGAAATACCATATACAGTAAGTCATTTAAAAATTCTTATTAAGTATGACTCTTTTATAAAGCGAGTTTCTTTTACCTAAAACAGTGTATTAAATAAATCAATATTAAATACAACTTTTACTAAATATTCAGTAAACTAAAATTAATCTTCATTCATTCACTACTTTCTTTATTGTACTAAAAATCTATACAGAAAATTGTACAAACTCAGCATAAAAAAATTGAAACAACATTTACCATATATTAAGAACTTCCATCTTCTATATGTACGCCTTAAACAAATAAGTTAAAAATTAATCAAATTTAGGAAAAAAATCTAGCACATCGTACGCGATCAATATAACTTTTATTATGCCAGTAAATCAGGAAAACCTGCAATGATCGACGGCCCCACAGTAACTCGCTCCCGCGCATGGAACAGAGATATCTCTCAGCCCCCGTTATAAAGAGCAGCTTACGTCGCCACGTCCCCAGACGAGTTTACCCCGGGCACACGCTGAATGCATCACGCTTACAGTTTATATAGATTTATATACGGAGTAATGCGGGCGTAAACTTCACGCCGCTCGCGCTGCACATTGTCCACTGCGCCCTCGCGCCGCGCGTCCCGCCGCGTCGCGTCGCGCGCCGTGTTCGAGGAAAAATACGAGAGTCGGGCAGGCCGGGGTAACCTACTAATGTTCGCACACGCACGGGAATATTCTGATCCCGCGTATCTCAACGCCGTCGCGACGCGCCAAGCTTTTACGGACACCCTGTATAATACACGGCTATTTAGTAGCTGCAACGCGCAGAGTTTTCCAAAATTGCGAGGCTCCTCGTTCCGATTGGAGAATATCACAAGACTCGCTGTTTTATTTCAACCCCTTGCCATTACAATTACTAATATTACATTTCGTTACAATTACTATGATTAGAATCTTTTTCGATCACACTAATTTCTTCGAGGATAAAGGAATTTTATATTCGTTATTTTCTTACATCTGATCGAATATTTAAATATTGCTAACCAGAGAGTAATATTTAATTCTTACTTAAAGGAGCGGATGAACGTTCATACCTAACAATTTATTACTAAGAATCTCCATCGCGAGTCTGACTCGTTGAAGTACGGCAAGGGGTTAACAATAACCTGTTACGTATTAACGGTGTTCCTTTTTAAATGAATACAAATTCTGATTTATCGCCGTCGGTGTTTAACACGTGCCATAGCATTCGTTTTCATTGCCGCGCGAAATGCCACGAATGTTATTAAAATTTATGAGCTGAATTATTATGCATTAGGTTTTATTAATAGCGTTCATTTCTCGAAATATTTGCTCGCTTTAATGTAATGGCTAGCCGTATTCATCGGGCATTTCCATTTCATTTTGGTATTTTTCATCGCCCTCGAACTTATTAAATATTCAAGCGAATGTAGCGATAAATATTATTCTATTATTTCGAATTTTGTATTCGACGTTTAGTATATTATTTTTGATTTTGATAATTTCACTGTACACGAATCGGGAATATTATTTACTTCTCAAAAAATTAAGAAACGTTAACTGGGCACGTAAATTACTGAAATTATATTTATTTATAGGATTAACGAATAAATAATAATTGAAAGATTTATTAATTAAAGGAAGATAGAAAGTATGTCTCTTCCTTCTGGGAGATGTCTTTGTGAACTAACTAATATGATAAATTATTATTATTATTAATATTATTATTATATAAATTATAAAATAAATTATAGACTAAGAGGTCAAATTCTGTTCAAAAGTGATAATAATAATACGAACGAATCAAAATAGAACTGGAATAACACGATAAAGAACGCGACAGCATCGCGACACCCAGAAATCCGTTCCGCCACTCGGAAATCCTTCTAATATCTAGACTTCGAAGTGTAATCCAGGCGCCCGCAGACCCTCGAAACTCGGATTCGAAACTTGGATCGTAATGGAATTTATCAGCTGCTGGCTGGATTATCGTTTGCCGCGATACAAGCTCGAATGTCAAGGTTCCGAAAACGTGCGTCCGTGTATCGCATTGGACAACGATCGCGTTGCCCAACGATCGACGAGGAACGGGTTAAACTGGAATCGTGCGATCGGTATCGAGATTAACCAAGGAACGGTGGGGCTGCGATTCCGACAGAGAAAAAGCGGCGAGTAACTCTTTCGTGAAAGTTGGCTGGAGGTGAAACCGGGCCCGACTTCCGACGCGAGCTGAACGCAGGGTTGCAGGGTTGCAGGGTTGCGGACGCGGGCTGGAAGTTGGAAGAGCCCACTTTCTCAACGTCGGCCAACAAATCTTGAGAATAGCCCCGGCTTGCAGGGCACCGGGGTTCGATGGCATTCCTATGCAACGGTTTGTCTGCGAGCGTCTACGTCCACGGTTATTGGTACGGGTCTGTCGGGTTGCCGGCTACCGGGTTACCAGCCAGCCCCAGCTATCAACCACCAGCTACCGGCGAATTCTATGGGAACGGAGTACACAACCGCGAGAGTCCATAGATCACCCGGCCGCGATTCGGACCGTGCATACAAACGCCGATACTCTCTGTTGCTGGGGCTACGTGGATCGAACAACCCGGGGAATACCCTTCCGCGGCGGTGTCCGATCGCCCTCGTTCCGCGGCCAGAATCCTGCCAAGAAATACGCGGCACGGTGGCCTTCGTCGTCGTCGTCGTCTTCGTCGTCGTCGTCGTCGTAACCGTAGTCGAAGTCGTAGTCGTTATCGTTATTGTTATCGTAACCGTTCCCGTCGCCGTTGCCGCTCTCCTCTCTCTCAGTCTCTCTCTCTCTCTATCTATCTATCTCTCTCTATCTATCTATCTCTTTTTCTCTCTCTCTCTCTCTTTTTCTCTCTTTCTCCAATACAGCATCTGCTCGGACTGGCGAAAAGTCCGAGAAACGCAGAGTCAGTGATTCGAACTGAAATTAGGGAGACCGTCGTGACTGAGCGCGTCTGCAGATTGGAAAATGACAATTGAAATCGAAGGGTGGGAATAAAATATTCCGGGGAAATTAAGCGAGATTGGAGTACATTGGTTGGATAGAAGGATTGGCTTGTATCTTGTTGGACGAATTGTTTGCGTCGAGTGGGCTCGGCGTCTATTTTTGGACGAGGTTAAGGTTTGGAGAGTTTTGAGTTTGGAGTTTGGAATTTCGACTTTTGACTCTGGATTTTGGAGGTTAGATTTTACATTATAGAGTTTAGTTTTTGGACTCTAGAGTTTAGATTTCAGACTCTAGAATTTAGATTTCAGACTCTATAGTTTAGATTTCGGACTCTAGAGTTTAGATTTCAGGCGTTAGACTCTAGAGTTTAGATTTTGGACTCTAGAGTTTAGATTTCAGACTTCAGAGTTTAGATTTTGGACTCTAGAGTTTAGATTTCAGGCTTTAGACTCTAGAGTTTAGATTTCAGGCCTTAGATTCTAGAGTTTAGACTTCAGACTCTAGAGTTCAACCTTTAGACTTCAGAATCTACAGTTTCAATCTTAGACTTCATACTCTAGAGTTTAGAGTTTAGACTTCAGACTCTAGATTTTAAATTTTGGACTTTAGTCTCTAGAATTCAGACTTTAGACTCTAGAATTTAGACTCTAGAGTTTAGACTTCAGAGTCTAGAGTTTAGGTTTTGGACTTCAGATTTCAGATTTTAGTAAAATCTAAAAATAAAAATCTAAAAATATAAATAAAATTTAGTAAAAATAATTTTGCAACGTGTGACAACATTTTTAATGGTGCCCGAGATTCGTCACCGGAGCGCAAAGGGTTAAATTCTCCCAACACACGTCACTGCAACGTTCCGCATTCGATCGGTTAATTTCACCGGCACAGATGCACAAAATCCGCAGTCGGCGAATTACCTGTTACCAATACCGCAGAACGGTAGGAAGCACAGCGCGCCGCAGCACTTTCATCGCGGGCTGCACGTTGCAACAAAACGCGGCCGCGTCTCTCTACGATCGCTAGTTCCGCGAGAGCACGTTTCCCTTCCTAGCCGAGCGCGACACATTGTTCGATCGCTGACAGAAGAGAACACGTTCGACAGCCAGCCAGAGCATATATCCCTGATGGATGCGTTCCGTCCGTTCGCTATCGTTTCCGACCTTGTCCCCGCGTATCTCAGGTATTTAACCCAGAAGCAACGAAATTCCCGATTCCCCTGTTTCGGATTCCGTTTTTCCGCGGATCAAATATGCAGGAGGCACGACGTGGCCGTGATACGGTCGTCGGGATGATACAGCCCCGATGAAAAGCCCGGGGTACCGAACGTTTTCCAGTCGCATGATAATCCGGACGCGCATACGGGAACAGCAAAAATTGGAACTGCTCTCGATGTTCCGAAGTTTGTGTGCAACGAGTTACGATTCCATAATTCTCCGAATTTCTCTCGGCCTCCTCCGTGCACCGTCGAGCACCGCCTATCGCCTCACTCACTCCCTCCCTCCCTCCGCTCGGCCAACTGCACTCGATCGAAGCAGATTTTTCACGGTGTCTCGGGAATTATGCGCCGCGCCGTGTTTAAGCCAAGGTATCCGTCGTCGTATCTCCGGCCAGGTTGCACGCCGCGCTTCCATGCATATAGTATATATAGTCAGACTTTCGGCCAGCGGGGATGCCCCGGCAATCGATTACTTGCTTTATTTCGCCTGAGCCGTTGGGACCTCGTTGCTGCGAGCCGTTCCGAGCCGCTCCCGAGCCCTGTTATTACACGGGAACGGGAACGAACCCTTGTATGCATGTGTGTCGCTGTGTGTATGTGTCGCTGTGTGTGCGAGCGCGCGGCTCTGTAAGCCCCCCCGATCCACGCTCGCTCGCTCGCTCGCGCGCTCTCCTCCTATTCGCCTCTGGCTCGCCCCGTCCCGTCGCATCTCGTCGCATTCCGTCGCATACTCGAGAGTATCGGGGCTCGATGGGATTGCTCGGTTTTCCTCGCTCGAGCGAGACCCCGGCGTGACGGTTGCCACTCGGAAAAGACAGCGGATCCCGACACGAGAGACAGACGAATCGACGCGCCGAGCCGGATGGACAGGGGGGAGGAGGAGGGAGGAGGGAGGGATCCGTCGGACGGACTCGACGGACAAACGATGTTATAACGTTGATCGACAAGGGAGATCAGCCGTACGCGGCCGGGATTTCACCGTCTCGTATCCGACGGGGAAACAACGAGCCGCCACAAAGAACTGTGATCGCAGCGCCGGTGGTCGGGGCGAACGATAATTTCGGCCGGGCGGTTTCCATTTTTCATGTTTCACGGTTGAACGGCGTTTGTTCTAGCCGCAAACGCAAAATTATACAGAGATCTCGGATGTTTTTATAATTGGATCGGGCGATTTAATTTGTTGTTGCTGGACGACTGAAGAGAGATTTTTTTAGCAAAAATTGCGATTGGCTTGGATGGTCAAGGGATTGAAGAAGCGATGGTTCTGCAATTTTTTTAGCCGAGTGAAGAAGTATTTAAATGAGTTATTGTAGAGAGGTTATGTAGGTTTCAAAAAGTATGCGAATGCTTTTTGTGTCGACAAAGTAGAAATCGGGAATATTAATCTCTTGCACTATAATAACGAGTTAGTCTCGTGATACAAAATGCAAGATCTACTAGAGATGAATATTATTAATTCCTTTTGAATCGAAATGAAATTGAATTCTTTTGTCATCAAAGTCTAGAAAGAAATGTGCATAAATACAGTAAAAACACTAGTACTAGATAACACTTGTGTTTTTACTGTATTTATGCACGTTTCTTTCTAGACTTTGATGACAAAAGAATTCAATTTTATTTCGATTTAAAAGGAGCATAGCATTTAACGTTAATATTTTTCTTAAAAGTGTTCTCTAGTACTATTAAGAAAAATATTAACGTAAAATGCTAAATGCGTTAAAGTGCTAATCAACGCAGGGTGGAAGGAATTCTAGTGCAAAGGGTTAACAACCCCTCCGTGATTCGATACATCCATATAATAGTAAAGCTACAAAATTAAAAAGAAAACTAATCGTCTTAACCCCTTGCACTATAATAACGAGTCAGACTCGTGATAAAGATTTCATGCAAAATCTCTTAAATACGAATATTATTAATTTCTTCTACATCTAAATAAAAATAAATTCTCCTTTTATCAAAATCCAGGAACAAAAGTACACAAAGACAGTAAAAGAAATAAAAATTGTCTGGTCCTACTATTAATAAGAATATTAAGCACAAATAAATACTAATTAACGAAGGGCGAAAGGAATCGTAGTACAAGGGGTTAATCGCTCGTCGCGTAACATCGCTATAATTAATTTCGAGAGTAGCCGATGTAAGCCGTGCTTTGCGCGGCGAACGCGATCCTCGGAAGAAGGGTGGAAGAAGGGTGGAAGGCGTACGCGAGCCAAAAGCTCGAGCAGCGCGTCATCCGGAGAAATGGAACGCGTAAAAATTTGATGGCGAGATGTCTCTCGCTCTCGGCCGGGACGGTAAAGGGTTTCAACTGCGTTGGAGAGATCGGCCCCGGGTTTCGGAGGAGGCCGGGGTGCCCGGCCCCGGTTAGTTGGAGGAGTTAAAGGGGTTAAAGGGGACGGTGGCGGCGCAGATCGGTCGAGCGATTAATCCCGGGCGCGGGTACCATAATCGAAAGACGAGAGGCAGCCACCGTTAAAACGCGGTAAGCAGTGCGCGAGATTCAATTTAAGAGGTTAATTGGGATTCACCGCGGCACCGCGCGCAAAGGGAATAACTCTCAAAGTTACGGAGAAATTAGGCGGCGCGCGCGGGCCTCCGTCACGGCCTCCGAGTCTCTCTCGCAACTTTTTCGCCTGTTTCGAGGCCCCGCGGAACGTGCCGAGCAACATTGTCGCGAATACGCCGGGATGGGGCGAACGATGCACCGGGTGTCGCGTAACCGATCCTACAACCGAAAAAGAAATAACCTTTTTCTTCATTTATTTCTGTTGAATTTCAACGAATATAGTCGAACGCGAGAATCAATCGAATTGATGATTTATTTATTTGTCACCGGATATGTTTAACCCCTTGCAGTACTTTTATCGTCGCAGATACAATGATTAACCCTTTGACTACTGTTGGCGCCAATGGGCGTCCAAATCAAATTTCGCCTGTTTCGTATTAAATTTGTTTATTATTAAATTTGATTATTATATTTTATTGATATATTATCAATGTTCACTTCAAGTAACGTTGGCTTAATGTAATAGAATTCGGTATATTGAATATTTTCATATACTTCCTCCGAAATGCATGTCTATCGTACGGACGGTGCGTGCCAAAGTCTGCCGTAGCCAAAGGGTTAAATAATTTTCGATTGGAATAATTCCTTAGAGAAGAAATGAAATTAATATTTATAGTGTGCTTACAATTACTTCAGCGCTCGAATATTAGCGGCAAAAAGACAGAATTTTATCTCGACTTAAAAAGACGAGATATGAGAAATATTTGGGTGACCTGATTCAATCAGAACACCTTGTATATATCAAATAAATTTGCTCTTTTTTAGAACCGCCGTTCTAAACAAAAATAGTTTGGAAAAATAATGTATACAGGCTAAATGAATTCCCGAATGCGAGACATTTTTGGGACAGCCTGTAGAATGGAAATCAAGCGGCGCGTCTGACCATAACGCACCGTTTCTACTTCGCGTCGCAGGCCGCGCGACCTGGCGCGTCTTTCCGCTCGCTTCTCTCGGAAACGAAGGCTCGAATAAAAAAATCTTGCTCCAACCTTTCCGCTTATTTTTCGACGTGGATTCACCATCGACGCGGTCGTGCCATCAGTTTCGCGACACCCTGTACGTGAACCGTATTCGTTTGCGGAGAGAGAGAACGGATGGTCCGTTCCTTCGCCGAGTGTCTCGAATCCGCGATCTCCTCGATTCGCCATTAATTTCTCGGGCACCGTATGTACGTACATTACCAATACTGCGGAAACAAGGTTTCTCCCTCCTCCCTCGCCCCCCTTTTGCCAAGCGCGGAAAAATAGAAATTTCGAAGCGGAACGTACGCTTTACCGGCACCGCGCTCTTGAAACATTCATGATCTCCCTTCGCCGTTGTTCCCGCACGCATCGGGGTGGATCGGTTGGCTTTGCTCGGCGAAAAATCGATTCGTTCTCGTTCCCCGTTTAACCTTTCGCGAGCCGAATCACCGATTCGATCGCGGCCGCCGCCGCGGAACCCTTTTCTACCTTCGTCCCTCGATCACTGTTCCAGACGGAAAAAGACGGTCGTCTTTTTCCGTTCGGAGCCGGAAATAGACGAACGCGAAGAGGAAAGGGTTGCGACGCGACATCGAAACGATCGTTTCGAAATTACGCGAACACGATCCTTCTCTGTTTCGTTGTCGCGGGGATTCGGGGGGGGGGGGACGGGATTCGGGGAAGGGGGTGCGGCGGATGACGAAGCGACGGACAAAAGCCGAAAGGCGTATTAATTCGGGCGCGGACGCGCCCGTTCCGCGGCGGCGTTATTAAATAACGAAAACATACACAATAATGCTCGCAGCTCATAATCGCGTCGGATCATCGATCATTGTCCGGCCGTGCGGGCTAATGAGAAAGCATAGCCTCTAGTTTCCGGTTCGTTTAATTGTTACGAACTGGCACGTCGCGCGTCGGCCAAACAAATACCTGTCCGGGGGCCGAACGGTGCATTTTGATGCGGCGCCGCCGCTGCCGTGGTACACGCGCGTTCGTTATCCGTGCGTTATGCGCGCCTTTGTGCGTCCCCGATCCAGCGAAGCTGCGCGCGCATTTTTGCTCGGTTAGAGAACGCGCGGCCCGTGCGCTCCGCGCTTTTTTTCGCCCCGGCGGATGATTCCCGCGGCACGATTTCCGCGGGACGTGCGCCGACTGATCAAGCCGCCGGTGTCGTTTAGTCCTTGTAATTTACTTAGCGCCGCGCGAGAGCCGCTATTTTTCATAACGGTGTTTACATGGTAACAGGGATTCCGTATTCACCCTTTCTCTCTCTCCTTCATTTTTTATTTTCCTTTCCTCCTCCTCTCTCTCTCTCTCTCTCTCCCTCTCCTCTCCAGCTTTCCTCAATTTCAACGCGTCGGACACGCCGGCACCGTGACAATTTGATTCGCCCGACGAGCTATTCGACCCCGGCGACAATTCCACAGAAAAAAGCCTGTTCTGTCCTTGATTACCTTTCGTTCTGTTGAAAGGTTTTGAATTAAAACTTTAATCCTTTTATTAAGGGTGCCGCCTATAGGCGGCGTACGTGCGACGACTCGTGGGTACGGGTGCCGACTATAGGCGGCGAACGCGTGACGACCTATTCGTTGACTATATAAGTCGACGTATAATCAACTGTTGACTCTAATCGATGTGTATGGGACCTTCTATGCCGACTCACGCTGGTAAAAAGAAATGTACTGTACCGATAGAGTATCTCTTGATTCTATTGACCCATATTGGATTAAATCCTAATAGAAATATAATCTACGTACGAAAGCACTTCGCGGCGCGGTGACCCGTACAGGGGCGTCACTCCGGCGGCGCGGACTGCCGTAAGGAAAGGGTTAATACACTTTATTTTTAATTGAATTTAATATTTCAGAACATTCGTTTATCCAGTAGAATAAGTGATGTATAACAGAACTACATATGAGCCGTTCAGTGCACACATCGACTAACTCCATAAAACAAAAAGTCGAGAAACGCGATGAAATGATGTACATTGATTTTTACAATTCCTGTTATAACATAGATTCACATACATAATGTAGAATGAATAAATACAGATATAGCTTTCATTTAACGTATAATTTAATGTATAAAATTAATATTATTTAATGTATAAAATTAACAAGAAAGAATAGCCAAAAAAAAAGAAAAAATTTTGCCGTTTAATGGTGTTAATCTTTATTATTCAGGAAAGTTATTATAAATATAAAAAGTTATGACTATACCAAGTGCTTTGACACTTAAATTTAAGATCTTTCAAAAAGTGGAGTTAATCGATGTGTGCACTGGGCGGCTCATATACAGAGAACAAAAGAATATATAAAATAGTAGTGGTAATCCGAGGTGGCAACCTCGCGGTCCGGTTTCTGCTTCAGAACTGAAAAATCCGTGGGCCTTCGTCACCCTCGTAAAGGGCCATAAAACAGTTCGCCGGGTCCGTTTCCCATCGGTAGTCATCGTTGAAATTCCAACACGTTCCACAACGTCGCTCCGCTTCGAATACGCTGGCCGACGAAGTGGGCCGGCGCCGGGATAAAGGAGCAGGGCTCCGCGGGACGCCGAGGGTCGTCGTCGGTACGCCCGCGAGAAAACGGTCGGGCCACTCCGCGGAAAATATTTGCGTCGGGTCTCTGGGAAACGCGCGGCCGGCTTTGACGAAGTTTTTGAAAGCCGCGGGAGAAAAAAATGGCACGGCTTACAAAGTTGTTCTATCCGAAGAAAATGGGATTAAAGTTTACAGCGGCTCGTCGGGAGGGGAGTGAGAGGGTGGGGGGCAGTTTAGTCGGCGCTTCGGGGGACGATGGTTCGAGGGACGACGAGCGGCGGTCGTGGAACGAGCGGGGCGGGCGGAACAGAGACGGAGAGAACGCTTTTATGCCGGAGCCCCGGTGACGTCGAGGACGAATAAAAATAAAGGAACGCCGTCGCGTTGCAGAATCATCAGCTCTCGCGGATACATCAGCGGGCATTGTTCCGTAACGTGGCGCGAGACCGGCCGGCCATAAATGGCGAAAGAGAGGCGGTTAAAGCGCGTTAAAGCGGTCTCTTTCGGAATCAGCGTACCGAGTGCTGCGGGGGCGCTCCTTTGTAATACGAATCGGTCCGGCTTTGCGAATTTCCCTGTTACACCGTCGGCCGCGCGATCCCCGTGAAAATTGAACGGGGCCGCGTCTTTCTATTAGGGTGTCCTACAAGTTTCTTCCCCTTTTGTTCGATGCGAAACGAGTACACGATATCTGTTGTTTAAGTCTTGCGTTGTCGCGACGGAAAACGACGCCTCGTCGGTTCGCCGATTCTGCCCGTTTTTCTGCTATGGCCGCTTTTTAACCCTTTGGCTACGGCAGACTTTGGCACGGCCGTAGTTTTTCGTTGGACACGCATTTCTGAGGAAGTCTATCAAAATATTCAAAGTATTGAATTCTATTACATGAAAACAATATTACTTGAAGTGAACAATAATGTTAAGCTTTTTTTTACAATATACAGGGTGGGGCAAATAAAGTGTTACAGTGCAATATCTCCGTTATCATTAATGATACGCAAAAATGCTTCAGAAACAAATTGTTTGGTTCGGAGGGGGACGTATTTTGGTGGAAATGTTTTTTCTTTCAAGGTCATATTTTTTGAGATTTCAAGGTCATCGATGTTTTTTTTAAATGGAACTATATATTTCTATTTCGATGACATTGTTGCCGATTTTAAGACGAATCCAGCGACCTATAATTCAAGGTCATTCTAGTCGCGCAAAGTATGAAAATCGTTAAAAAACCGAATATTACACAAACAAATATTACACAATATATGATTATTCAAATTTAATAATAAACGGTGCAAATCTCGTCTGCAGTGTCCCTTGCACTATTGCCTTTTTTAAAGCAACGAAGCATAACATGCCGCGAATGCTTCTTTCGGCTCTCCATATTGAACGGTGCAGAAAAAATTTGAAAAGAGACTTCGTCACGAACGAAACGTACCTTGAACGAGCTCTGGGACGACTGAAACCGATGCCATAAACGGCCAAAAGATATGCCCACGTGTTTACATAAAAACAACCACTTAACGTCACTCACGGCGCGGCGCGGAAAGAACTTATGGGACAACCTAATACATACATTGTTCCGCGTCTATGGCGCGCGAGATATGGGATACGGTGTATAGAGTACACGGTGTGTTTCTGTTCCCATCGGGTGGAAGCGCGTCAACAAACTTTTCGTTTACAAATTCACCGGCAAATGCGTTATCGTTGCTGCCTGCAGGGGTAAGGGAAGCCAATTACCGTGCTCTGTTAGACAGTCTTCCAGGGTTCTCGCTAGCGTAAACAATTTTAGCAATTTAGTTGACATTTCTTGAGAACTTAGAGGTCGATTGGGATATTTCTTTCGTCGATGTTATTTTTACCGTGACGCAAGTATTACATATTTCTTGAAATCTAGAAGAGAGGAAGGAAAAAGTTCCGGAGACAGTTACTGCACGATCTACAAAGTTTTTTGGTATTTGAAAAGTATCTTTTATAGAATTTTATATAATTAATTTACTTTTTATATAATTTCAGCTACGAACTCATTTATTTTTTAATAAAAGAATTTGATACGTCCACTGCGATAAATATAAAGTGAACTGTGCTCTAATATAAATTACAGGCAAAGCAATTATCTACCCCACGATAACTGGCTTCGCTACAGAATATAAATAAAAATAAAATACAGAAATATGGTAACAATAAATTAACTAAAATATAGATGCAAAACAACTCCACGAAAACGGGGAAACACGGAATGTACCTCGCAATAATATAGAATCTAAAAAACATATCTTTCACAATCTAAAAACCACACGCCCGTCGAATATTGTTTACAAACTCGAAACAAACGACGCGATCCGATCTCGGCGCGGGTCTTGGCGCCGATTGCGGTACCGGTGGCCTGCGCGCGGCACTTTCGACGGGGGTTGCTGCACCGGAAGCGATAGATTTCGACGAACGTGACCCAGTTGCGAACCGCGAGTTGAAAATCGGACGGCGGGGGTCTCCCTAGTAATTTCGGGTTTAGCCAGGCGGTGCCACGGCCCTGTTTGCGCAAGTTCGCGCATGTTCGCCGCGTAACCCGTGCCCGGGGTTTTCTTGATCGAAAGGCGGTCTTGATCGGATCGTTCGGCTCTCTCCCGGTGTGTACTCGGCGAACCGCGGCCAATTAGCCGGAAGCGCGTTCGGACCATTAACTGGAAATGAATTCGCGTTTAGGGGTTTGCTCCGACGCGGGTGGTCGAACGGTAAACCGATCGGCAAATTCGATTTCTAGGGCGGTCGACTGTGGATTATTAAACTTATCGATCGTCCGGCCGGCGGCGCGGTCTACCCTTGCCCGCTGTTAGGCTCCTGCGGAACTGTTCTGGATTAGCCCTTTCCTGTCGTCGACTCTCAATCACTAAAATCCTGTTTATTCATTCCGTTCGCTTTTATATAATGTTAAAATATACATATTATGT
>NC_135781.1:32797057-32800289 GCF_028453695.1 Augochlora pura
CCGCGTTTGCTCGATCGAACGCGATCCGTTCGACGATGGAAACGCGTCTGCGGCCGTTCGTGGACGGTCGCGTTATTATGTCGTCGGATTTTTGCAGAGATCCCGGGAAGATGGCGGAGGCATTGTCCGCACAGGCTCATACTGTCGAAGGCCGGTTGCAACTTGGTTTCGGAGGGTATCACCGGGAGGAACGGGAACACGGTGTCCACCGGGAAATGCGTCTGCGGTCCGCCGGTGCTCTGGTGTCCAGGTGATCCACGGCCTTACGTTTACCAGACGCGGTACGAGTGCAAGCTCAATTTGATTGCGAAAATGGGATACGGTGAGTAGCGCAGCGCCACTACGGCACACGATCCGGTTATTCCAATAATCCCAATAATCCTCGGCCATCGATAATTCATTCGCGGACCCGTCCGAATCGATTTCGAACGATAATTATCTTAAACCGCGTCCTTGCGCCGCCGATGCCGTTTCTGTTTCCGCTTTCGTTTTCGACTGGGTCCCCTTGCACCATCGATTGTCCGCCTCCTTTATTTGCACCACGGCGAATCTACCGTAATCTACCTTATTGTTAACGGACGCGTAATTGCCGCGCGACAACGCCGCGTTTACCCATTTTATCAGCCTTTTTATTACCCCTTTATATTACCCTTTCCGTTGCCCTTCTAGTACACTTTCTATTACCCTTTCTATTACCCTTTCTATCGCCCCTCCTGTCGCCCCTTTTTCGGCAAGGTTTCTTCAAATAACGAGCTTTCGTACTCGATTCCCGATTTCATTAATTGCCCCTTAAAACGCGAATTTCCATAAAGATCGTGGACCCGCGATCTTGATTGAGCAAACTATACGTATCAGCTCGTTACAGGGAGGTATCCCAGCCCGGATAACAACCCGTACCCCCTTTTTTTGAATAAGTTGTTTTAACAAGTATCGAGAGCACCTTGCCCCTTTTATCATTGATACCCTCTAATTATCGTTACCGTATTCGTTAACGTTATCGATGCGCCGTTATCGTTATCGTTGCCGGTTATCGTTGTCGTCATCCCACCGAGATACACGTAAGAACGGGGCTCGATCGTCGGTGTATCTTTCGGTATTATCCGATTATAGTTGTATACCGTACCCCGCTTGTAAGCTACAATAGCCCTGTTGCAGCCGCTTTCGGCTTTCCGCTCTCCGCTCCTGGCTCGCTGCTTTCATCTCTCGATTATCTCTCTCTCTCTCTCTCTCTCTCTCTCTCTTTCTGTCTCTGTGTCTCTCTCTCTTTCTGTCTCTGTGTCTCTGTCTCTCTCACTGTTCTCTAGGGTGCTCCGGAAACGTTAGCTTATGGTTACCACGGATGGTTACTATGGGCACCAGTTAGCTTCGGTCTCCCGAGAAACTGGGCTACGTTTCGGTTTAGGTGGCCGTGTCGGGACCGCCGATGCCGCGATCCGACTCGAGCCGAGTCGGTCCGAGTCTAGCCGAGTTAATCCGGCTCGAGCCGAGTTAATCCAAGTCTATCTGAGTTTATCCGAGTCAAGCCGAGTTAATCGAAGTTAATCCGAGTCTATCCAATTCTATCCGAGTCAACCCGAATTTATGCCGAGTTAATCAAAGTTAATCCGAGTCAAGCCGAGTCAAGCCGAGTCTAGCCAAGTTAATCGGAGTCTATCTGACTCAATCTGAGTCAAGCCGAGTTAATTGAAGTTCATCCGAGTCTATTCAAGTCTATCCGAGTCTATCCGAGTTAATCGAAGTTCATCCGAGTCAAGCCGAGTTAATCGAAGTTAATCCGAGTCAATCCGAGTCTAGCCAAGTTAATCGGAGTCTATCCGAATCAAGCCAAGTCTATCCGAGTCTATCTGAGTTAATCGAAGTTAATCCGAGTCAAGCCGAGTTAATCGAAGTTAATCCGTGTCTATCCAATTCTATTCGAGTCTATCCGAGTCAATCTGAGTCAATCCGAGTCTATCCGAATCGATCCAAGTCGAGCCAAAACGCCAAAAAACGGTCCATCGCTCGGTCGTCGCGCCTCGTTTCGGTAGAAACTCCGAAAAACAATTAATTATTCTTAACAATATTCCGCGCTGGAAATTTGCTGGTCGGAAAATTGACGTTCGCAAAATTGCCGGTCGGCAAATTGCCAATCGCTCGATTAAAGTACCGGTCGCGTATCTGCGAAATTGTGTCGCGAACGTTTCGAACGCGGAAATATGCACTTTCCCCCCTCCTCCCCTCTCCGCTCTCGCTCTGCGCGCTGATTCCCTATTTCGTTAAGGACCGAGAGAGCGACGATGTAAAACAAAAACGAGGCGGAAGGATTGGATTTGAAAAAACGAACAGGTCGCGTATTTACGCGCATTCCCGGTATCCGGCCGACATTCTTTTTAATAACGCTCCATCCATATGTATTATCGATCGCGGGGGGAGGGGGGGGGAGGCGGCGGCATCGGCCGTGCGGCGCGGCCCGTTGTCATTTTCCCGGTTATTATAACTCCACGGCAGGCTGGGAACGGGTTGCAGTTCATCGACGAGTCAAATGTTTCCGTTGGATTTATTTAATTGACCGGGGCGGAAAACGATCGAAATCGAAATTCTGGCGGCGAACGGCCGACTGTCGCAACGCGGAAACGCTTGTCGCTAGAAAAAGGAAATCGCGACGGTGGAATAAAAACTGTAAAAACCGCGTCGTCGTTTGTGGAGAAAAATTATCGGTACGCCCATGCAGAAAGGCGTAAGGCGTCGAGGAAATTATTCGCCCTTCGCACTTGAATTGTAACTCGGAGACGCGGTGAAAAATTGTTATATTATAAGAGGTGAGCAATCGATGTAATTATTAATTAAATTGAAGATAAAACTATGGTCAGCTATTCGTCTTCGCGCAGATAATGTTTCAAGGTTGACAGTGTTTAATATCATGGAGTAATCGTGATCAAAAATTGATATAAAATTTATATCAATAATTTATTATATTTTATATTTTATATTTTCCAATGACGCGTCGGTGTGATCGAATGAATCGAGGATAATGATCTCCGTCCAGCTACAACTTAACGAATAACCGTGCTCTTTTCGTCTAAACTTCGGCCGTTTCCGTCTCGCCGTTTGTACAACCTTGTAACGAAGTTGTTAGCGAGCGGCTAACAAAATTAGTTACCCCCCCTCGGCGGCGCGGAAAGTCCAATTCGATCGTTCGGAACGAACTTCAATCGTGCACGTTCTTGAAAGGTGGCGGCCGGAGGTATTGTTC
>NC_135781.1:32800389-32800464 GCF_028453695.1 Augochlora pura
CCCCCCCCCCCCCCCCCACCTACTCGGAGTTAAACGCGCGACTAAAATCTCCGCGAGAGTCCGTACACCAAGGAT
>NC_135781.1:32800564-32832233 GCF_028453695.1 Augochlora pura
TTTTAAATTGAATCGAAAATATTTTCACAAACTTATAGCGTTCCCATTTTACATAACCTGTAATTATAATTATAACCTGCATTCTACACATTATGGAGTTGAATTTTGTAACTCGCGCAACAATATTATTTATAGGCTCTTAATAATTTTTTGAATGTGTATAATCGTGGTGAAAATTATTTCGTGGAAAAGATAATTATTAAACGTTGCATGATCATTTTCAGCGGCGCTTTAGAGTCGACCTCAAAGGGTTATTAATAATATGGCAAATTAATAATAATTTGAAAAATTAACAATAATTTGATAAATTAACGATAATAATTTCCTTTGATTTAACTTCACTTTTATATACCAGACCTGCACATATATTTACAGAAAATAAAAAAAAAAGAAAAAGAGTCAACCATTTATTATTTTATTTCATACGCGTATCTTCGCGATCTAAATAATCGTGAATTAAACATTCTGTAATCGAGAATTAATATAATATCGTAATATACTTATTCCTGCATGGAACGAAAAAGTATTCGCTAATTTTCGAATCGCGGACGTACATCGACGGGGAGCACGCGAAACACTCATACATATTTCGAACGCATTGTATTTGTATAATACGGCGTATTTTATGCATACATGGCGAGGCCGACGCAGCGTCGTTGACGTGTGCACGCGTGGTGCACGTCGATCCGGCTCGAGGGGTTAATTCAATGGAAAAAACCGTTCGTTCGTCGAAGAACGGCCGACCTGTATTTTACAGTGAAATTCCCGACGTCCATCTACGCGTGTCCGCCGGGAAATAATTCGATCAACGGAACTGCCTGTTTCTCGCGTCGCGACGATGCCGCGTTGCCTAGGATCCCCGACGAGGAGCGCGAAAAATGAGGATTAATTGGTTCGAGCACGGCGCGGTCTCTTCCTTCGCTGATATCAACCTCTGTTTCAGATGTTAAATCCGGTGACACGGCGGCGGACGACGAGGTCGACGAGGAGGAGGAGGAGGACGCCGACGACGACGAGGAGGAGGAGGAGGAGAACGCCGAGGAGGAGGAGGTCGCCGACGAGGAGGACGACGCCGCCGAAGGTGAGTCACTTTCAGTCGATCTCTGCCAAAGTTTCACCGGCGGGGTGGAGTTTTAATTGAGTGTGTTTAGTATTCATCGACGATCGAGTTTCAGGGATTAAAGTGAAATTACGCGGGGCACGCTTGCATTTCGTTAACGAACCGCGGATGCACTTTTCCCATCCCGTTTGGACTTTTATAGGGAGAACTGCGGATCCGCCTTCCGTTTCCCGCAACTTGTATACAGTTTCCCGGGGAACAGGATCGATCCTTGTAATTTTCAGTTTTATCATCGAGATCGGCTCGAGATCGGTTCGAGATCGGCTCGAGATCGGCTCGAAAGCCTCGACGACTTCGCTCCTCGTCGAAATTGATCTCGTGGACTCGGAACTTTCCGGCGAGACTCGCCGAAAATCTCTGCCACATCGGTCGCGATCCGAGTTCTGATAAACGCTGTACAGGTTCAGAGCCCGTGCGCGAATCCGTTGCTAAATCGCTCGAAAAGCGGCAGCCACTTTTCCGCGTTTAAATAACGTTCTAAATGTCGGGCCCGGGGCTCGCGTAAAGAAAAAATATCGGCGTTGCCGCGCGCGAAAAGGTTGAATTCGCGCCGGCACGTAGGTTCCCGGCCGCCGGCGAATCGTCGAACACGCCCCGAAAATACACGATTAATTCCCGCCCGTCGATTCCCATTCGTTCTTGTTCCGCGGCGGCCGATTTTCAATACGATCCGTAACCCGGCGTCCTCGTTAGGGTCGCGGTTATCATCGCGCCGGTAATAAATTGAAATGCGTATCTCGCTTCCAATTTCGGGCCGATGCGCGCTGCGGCCCTTTTCCTTTTTTCACCTCTTTTTCCCTTTCTCTCTCTCTCTCTATCTATCTATCTACCTCTCTTCCTCTCCGTTCATTCGCACTTCGCTCATCGATCGACAGTTATTAATATCGGCGATGGGAACGGGTTATTTTTCATTCGCCGGTATTATATCCCATTATATCCTTGATAAACGGGAAAATACGTTTCGCGCGAGCGATCAAAGTTCGCGGGCGGGCCGGGCGCGGCGATCAAATTATTTTTCATCGGGAGAGGAAAGATAATCGCGCGCTGATGAATCGACCCCGTCGACGCCGACGCGATTTTCCGTCCGCGGGAATTCGCGCGGATTCCAAGCCGACCGGTTAATTAAATGTTTCGAAAATATTTGAAGATATATATATCGGGGAATATTCGGAAATATTCGGGAACGTCGGCGTGCGATCGGTGATACCGTGCGAGCCGGATACAGCATACTCGTGTCCGAGATATTCGAGCTATTCGATGTATTCGGTCTATTCGAACTGTATGCGACAGGCTGACGTGATACTCTGGGTTCCTGTAACGGCGTTGTTCGCGTAAATCAAAAAATGGGGAGGCTGCGTTCGATCAGTCAGAGAGAAGGGGGGAGAGAAGGAGAAAGAGAGAGAGAGAGGAAGAGCCGTACTTTCTCCTTATTGATGAGACATCTGGCGTTTCGCGAGGCAACCACCTGGGACCCTTGCTATTTATATTATTTACAAATGAGCTGCCTGGTAGTATAAGGTTCGCTCGTTCTTCATTATTTTCAGACGGCTGGAAAATTCATAAAAAGATTAATTTTTCCGTATTAACTCTTCACAATTCCGCGGTGACTTTAAAACGTCTGTCGAGATTGTTATATGACGTTTTAATATAATTTTTACAGTATCAAGTCTACTTTTAAAAAATTGTTAAAACTATGGCTGTTGCATAGACTCAATTTCCAATACCTAAATTGCACCAATATAGATTTTACATAATAAATATATTACAGTATCAAGTCTGTTTTTAAAATAAAATTTAAAAGTATAACTGTTGCATAGACTGAATTTCCGATGCATATATTGCACGAATAAATAATATAAAATGGAGATGTAATAATATAAAATGAGACAGGTCGTTCAATATTATCTTAGATTTGCAGTTAAAATGGCTTCGAGTTCAAAGGATTAGCTTTATACATAGTTGTCATGCTGAATACTCGTTGCTCAAATCGATACTTCGATCAAGTAGACTCTTTCAACCCTTATTCGAGCTTTCCCCTGGTAAGTGCTCTCCGCCGTTCGTCTTACTATTCGCCATGCTCGCTCGCATAATCAATTTATATTCCATGTTTCCTTTCCTCTCGAGCTTTTTCATGTCTTTCTTATTCTACGGCTTTTATTCTCTATCCACCCTTATGCGACCGCATTACTTTCTCTCACTGTGACAGAAGGTCTGTCTCATCGATAAATAAAATTATTATTATTATAATTATATCGCGAACTTTTTCGGAATATAACAATTCTCTGAAGTTTTTAGCTTTTATGCCAAATCTTTGGTTTTATATCAAATTTTTGGCTTTATGCTGAATTCTTAGCTTTTCTGCCAAATTTTTGGCTTTTGTGCTAAATTTTTAGCTTTTATGCTAAATTTCTAGTTTTCAGTATCCAAAAATTTTATTTCAATTATTTTATATTCTACCACGGCGTCATTTTAAAATTCCTTAAATATTCTCTCATTACTCCACATAAAGTCCACAGTGTTATTATTAAACTTTTCAACGCGCGGTGGTAAATAAATAAATACAGAAGCCTCGCAGTCTATTAGCGAGGAAAAAATTGTCCGGATGGAAATGGATGGCGGAAAGAGGGGCGGAGGGCGGAAAGAGTTGCACGAGCTCGAAATCGAATTACGCGGGAGGCGCGCGGACGAAAAGGGATGGCATCGCAAGGTGGGCTGGGTCAGCCCTAGGCGCGCGCGACACGGCGGAGGTACGGGATCCTACGAATCCACGAGGCGCCGGCAACTAATTCAATTTGGTAGGCGAGAGCCGGGCCGCCTCGCCTCGCGAAACGAGAAAGAAAGGGGCGACAATGCCGCGTTAAGAACTTCCCTTTTTAGGGTGGGAACACGTTAGCCGGCACGCCGCGAAAAAGGACCAAAGTTTATGGACCTGGGGGAGGGTTGGGGGACACCGGGCAACGAAAGAAATTCCCCGGGATTCGCAGGGAGCCCGCACCTAACTTTCCTAAATTTTTATCGAATTTCCGCGCTCCGGCGACCGCATAAAAAATGGGAAATTCGAAATCCTGATTTCTCGGGAGAACGCCGGAGAGAACCGGGAGAAAATCGTTGCCGCTGGTCGCCGGCCGTAACGAAAAGACGACGATCCGGATTGCGGATCTTTATGCAAAAATAAAAATGTTTTGCGAGAGGCAAGACTTTTATCTGTCTTTAATAGCATCGGGTAGTTCAAAATGTTGCATCGGTGGTCTTCAATCGTTTTAATTTTAATACGGTTTTAAATCGCGTTTGCTCGTTTTTGTTATAAATGTATAAAATCCGCGGTGTAATAATTACAAAGTGATTGCTGCGCCTTTGCTTTGCTTTCGGGCATAATTTACTGTATTCAAAGCCTTGTTTTCGGGCGTAATTAATTTTCTATCCGTCGAATATACAATTTCTCTTCTATATATTATTTATTTCTAAACGAAAGAATTTAATACGCGTTATCCGATGAATATAAAATTAATTCAAAAAATGAACAAGTGTCTATTTTATAATTAATCGTCAAATATCACCTACTATACGTTGCTATGTTAAATAATGAAGGATATCAAATAGTATAAAGATTGCAGATGCTGTGTTCGATAAATAAGAAATTAATTAGAACCGAAACTAAAGCGCAGCAGTTGGTCAACTCGCGGTAACCGGGCACCGACGGTACCATGCGCAAGGGTCGTCGAAATTCGCCTGCCTCGCGCCGGGGCCAGCGTAACGACTGCCGGGAACAAAGGCCAAGGTAGGCAGCAATTAAATGGTTCCGCTCGGTTAGACGCCGAGAGAGATTTCATTTGGCGGAGTAGGTCGGATCGACCGCCGGAAAACACTCGATAAGAACTTTCCTCCCTCGCAGCACGTTGTCGCAGACCTCGGGCTTTCGTCGTTCGGCGAACCAGCGATACTCGGCTCTACAAGCTGCTGCACAAAACTGCACAGTGCTGTTATGCACACGTAAATCGCGCCGCATTGCACCGCGTGCTGTGGCCCCGCGGATCACGATCCCTGCGAGTCACGAGCCCCGCGAGTCACGACGACGACGACGACACACAGACTACTTACCTCGCCGACAAACGGTTCAACTTTTACCGAAGATTAATCGCGATCCCGACGGCGCATCTTTCACGAACGCGGGACGTGGCTCTGCGTTCCGCTTCGAGAGAAAGCTCCCACCGCCATACGCCGACTAGGCACGATAAGAATTTGTTCGCGCCTGCGGTATCTATCGGATCGATCCGGACACGGAATTGGTTCGTCGGTGTTCGACCGCCGGCATCGACTCGACGCGACGGCACGCGACGGATCCGGAATGCTCTCGTTAAACCTCGGATCCGGTTGCCGTGCTACGCCTGCACACGTGCCTCGTGTAAGTGGTATGTATATATATTTCATTGTAATATACATGTACTGAGATTTATATATTTTATTTTATTGATTTGCTCGAGGGAAAAATATTCTGGTAGAACGTAACGCGTAGGGAAAAATAAAGTATAAACTATGGAAATATTATCGCGTGCAAAGGTTCGGAAAATGATTAATATTGAAGAGCAATACGTAGGACGCGCCGTCTACCGCCCAATGGCCGACAACGCACATCTCGACCCCCTCCCTTTTTTAAACTCTCTGCGAAGGACCACCTTTGTCTCTAACGCAGTTCGCTCCCAACTACGTTGAAGAACGTATTATTAACACGTCGAGCGTCACGTCAGCCACGTATGGCTGACACTAATTTCTGACCAATGTTGAAAATTCATTTTATTGCATTATATTTGAACAAACTGAATTTGACTAGAATGTTTCGATTGCGAAAGAGTTCTAATACCATCCCCTATGATAAATATTAACTTTCTAGCTTCGCTTTAATTAATTAAATTTCCTTAACGACGTGGATATTTTAGTGGCTGATTGTCGGCGCTCAACGTGTTAAGTGAATAGTACAGGGTGTTCCAAAAGTCACTCGCAACCGGTAAAAACCTTCTTCTTAGTGCAAATGCAACTCAGATTTTGTTTACGAGTTATTAACAAAAAATAGCATTAGCTCAGCCGCCTCACAGCAATTAAATCTTGCATCTCATTGGTCACTATTTTTCGCTAATAACTAATAAATAAAGCAACGAATTGATTTACACCGAGGAAAAAATTACTTCAAATAACCTCGGAAACAAAATGACTCTATACACATCACCCTTCACACCCGTCACTGCAGTCGTAAAAAAAAATTGACAAACGGGCTCAGGTCATTTTAAAAATACACACTACCGCACACAAACACGCCCGCATATAATACAGAAAAGTTAGGTTCACCGTATCGCATCCATGACAGAGCATTTATCATTTGAATATGGATGCATCCGACGGATCCCGTCGAATATTTCCAAACTGCATTTTTCCGCGGGCAACGAGACCGTCTGAACTCTGTGAAACTGTTAACATCGAAACGCGAAAAATTCTTCGCTCTCGCGTGCTCGTGAAAATCTGGCATCCTAAGGTCTCCGCGGCTCGTTAGCGACGCGGCGGGGGACTTCCGGGGACACGGAACGGTCGGAAAATAGAAATTCCGTTATCGGCTTCGGATGCGGCGCCCGTGTCTTTTTCCAGTTTCGAGTTCTTAACAAATACGTGTGGAAGTCCGCGCGGGAATGTCTTCGCGCGCGTTCTCGCCGACTTCCGGAATGCGTCGAGTTTCTGCAGTCGATAGTAGTTTGGTAGTTCCAGAGCACGGTTCTCGCTTCTCGCCGTGAGACCGGCGTGCGCGCCTTGTTTTAAACTGTTCTCGCAGCTTCTCCCCTGTCCTTGCCCTGTCTCCTCATCCCTTTTTCCGCTTTCTCTTTTCGCCTTTACTTCTTCCACAGCGTTCCCGGTTTTCCCGGCTGTTTGGCGCGACCCGTGTAACGCCGATGTCACGGTTTCGCGAATTTCATTTACCCTCGGACAATAACGCGTTGGAAATTCCTGGAAAATCGATGGGGAGCTCAACCGGCCGCGACTCGGTTAAGTCGGCGGCCATTGTTAGCAGCCGTTTAGCAAAGTCGTCGAACTCTTCGCCTCTCTTCCGGTTTCTTTCGCGCCGCTTTGGAATTAATCGGCTGCAAACTGGACACCGATTATGCGGCGGCGCTCTGTTATTAATTTTGGTAATTATTTCTGAAATATAACGCTCGATGGTAGAATTCCGTTTCTGGCTGCGCGCGCAACGTTCTACAGACCGGATGGATTATCAGCTTTGCGCGTTAAAGGTGATTTTTAAACGAATATTCGCCCCGGCTTGCAAAGCACAGTGGGCAATGTTTATTCGCCGGCACGGCGCCGTTGTGTTTCCGCTCGCGTCGGTTCTCATAGATATTAAATATTAATAGAATTCTTCTAGACGCTGCTTTCAGGCACAAAGGGACTCGCAAACTTTCCGCGCCCGGCTACTTCTTTTTTTCTCGCGACAGCCGGCCGAGTATAATTCGCTGCGAGCCCGGCGAAACGGCGCAATATGTACATATTATCTATTATGAAGCGGCTGTTTTTTTATTCTTTTTTATTTCGAACCGGTGGGAGCTTTCCGATCATTTTGTTGCTCGAATTAGTATCTTGAACAGGTGCGACACCCTCAGGAAAATCCTCCCTTCTTTTTCTCTATTATTTTGTTTGTAGTTCCTTGGTTATATTATTGCTATGTTATTATGCCATTTGTTCTTTTAATATTATTGGTGATTTTAATATTTCGTTTATTGTCTTCTTCATTTACTAATTTATTTGCTAGTTGGCAGGGGTGAGATCGCAGTCTATCTTTGTGCGTTTTGACAAACACGCATAACACAACGATACTGCGACGCGTTTTCTCGGTCGACGCGGCGATACTTTCGCAGGAGTTGGAAAATATACAGCCGGATGACGGCGCGCGCGACGGCGGCGGATGGTCGGATCGCGTATTTCTGTTGGCGCTGACGCCCGGTGTAATCCTCGCGAGACCGAACTCCGGGGGTCGGTTGTTGGCTCTCGCGCGCGCCTCTCGCACCGTTCGCTATACCATGAATAGATTGTGTCCCCGGGTTTCATGGCGGCGGCCGTGAAAGGACACAAAGCGCGAAGAAAAGACGGTTCCGGTTGGACGCGGGCGAAGTAGAAATTGCGCGCGCCGGGCCGTCTCCTGCGAAAGTTACTTCCGCGTTTTCGACGACGAACAGCGTCGTCGGGCCAGCAGAGAAGAAAAAAACGAGAGTAAGGTAGAGAGAAAAAAAAGGAGAGAGAGGGAAGAAACGTCGAAAGAAAATCCCCGAGAAAAGAGGGAACGGCGGTGCGCCGATAAAAACAAAGTTTGTATCCGCGTGCAAGTTAAATGGGAGGAAGCTTTCTATTAAAAAATCGTTTTGGATTTAAGTGAATTTCGAAAGTTTGCCGAGTTTGAGCAACGCTGGCTAGTCACGGATCGGTTTACCTTTACCGGGACTCCGGCTATGGGTACGTACAAGCGAGGTGACCGGAACGATTTGTTGCTTAGGATTCTCTAAACTCAGAAGTATACGTCAATCTTTCCGTATAGTGTGTCGTTGCAATTGTAACTAGATTGGCGACTTTTTTGCAGAATTAAAATCGTCTTCCTTCCTTTGGAACACCCTGTACAATTAACGATACTTATGTCCATTTATTAGTAATTTATTTTATTTATTGTACTTAAGAAAAGCCTGCTAAATGAATAAATAAAAAATAAATAGAATAGATTCGCTGGACAGGGTGGTTCGATCAACCCCTTTCACTACACTTATTTTACAGCTACTTGGATCATTACTCGTTTATTACTAAAAAATTCCTACAGCGGATAGAAAATTTGTATTTAAATATTATATGGTATTTTAAATATTATACAGTATTTTAAGTATAATATAATATTTAAATATTAATAACATATAGCTAAAGCTTAATTTCGATTTAAAAACTGTGCTCCAAGAAGACTAAATTCCAAATCTTCATAACGAATCTGATAGAATTTAAAGAACAAGAACATTATTATAGTCGCCACACGGTTCGTCCTCCCCTCCGCTCATTTTTTCGGTTGTTCACCGGTTGTTCGGTTCGTCGCCGATTGCCGGCGCCGGAAAAGTCAACGGCGTCGTATACCGCGACCCGCGCGTCCTCGGAAGCAATCTAAAAAGCGCGAACAGAGAAGAGAGAGAGAGAGAGGAGCGGACCCCGGTTGCCAGACTCCCCGGGGAAATTCCAGTGCTTCGTAAAACGACCGGTTGTCCGGGAAAGAGGAATCCGAAGCGCCGCCTTTGAAAAAGTTGGTCCCTTGGCTGCCGGGAGACCATCTTACTCGCTAATAGCGCCGACTGGGATTACATCGGCGCGCGACGTAGGAAAGGAATCGCAATCCTGCCCCCCTCCGGCTAATCGCTTCGACGAAGCTGTTAATAGGCACGCGATGGATCGATACCGACCGTCTTCGTTTGCATGCGCCGAGGAAATCGGACTGACCCGATCGACGCGGACGAAACAAAACAAAGCCGTTCGAGGACAGCGCACGGTGGTGGGGGTGAGCGCGAGCGCGTGAAACGTTTGTTTTGATTCCGGTGCCGTGCTCGAAGGGACTACGACGCTATTAGTTTTCATCCGGCCTGCGCTTTTTTTCAGTTTTGTTCGAGCCGTTGGGCAACGTACGTTTTACTTTGTGTTGTGTTTTATTATTTTTTATTATGGTGAAGTATATTGGATTATATTGCATTATGTTGGATCATATTGTATAATAGTCGTACTGTAAGGGACTGATCGAAACACTCTTTTCACCGAAATTTATTATATTCCTTTTTAATTATTTAATGTCAGGTTTTTCTTAAATATTATAAATGAAATTGTATTATTATTATGAAATTGTCACTCGGTCGGATAACAGCGATTTTATGAAGATTTTAGATATCACGCACCGCGGCGAAGGCAGCGCAGAAAAACTGTTCGGCAAAAGACAGAAAACGTTTCCTTTGGCAAAAGTGTGCTGAAGCAAATTATAATTCATATCTTCTCTATATAATTCCAAAGCATCGCGTTTGAAAAGAACCTTAAAGTAGTTTTAAAACTGCATATAAACGAACGAAGTAATTAGCTCTCTCTCTGCCCCACATATGGAGTAAAGAGCACTCGCAGTTATGGGGCAACGAGAGAGAGAGAGAGAGAGAGAGAGAGAGCCTTGTACGAAAACACTTTGAAACACTTTGAAACACTTTTAGGTGGTTACATTTAATTATAGTCTTTCGTGGTTAACAAACTTCGGTCAAGAAAGGTGGAAGCTTTTGGTTGTGCCACTGCTGCACGCTTCTTTCATACAAATTCCGATATTTAAAAATTGGGGCGCGCCGATTCTTTAGTACCTTATCTATTAACCAAGGAAAACTGTTATTACAATTTAACCCCTTAGGCACCGATGGATTTTGATCAAATAAAGATTTTCATAACTAAATTACCATTTTTCTTAGCTTTTCTCTTTGCTCTAAAATTAATTAATATTAACCATACATAATAATAAAACAAATTTATTACGATCCATCCTCGCGGTGGAAATTAATTCTTTAATTTCAGATTCGTTGTAAACTATTTTTTAGCCGATACAATTATTATTGTACCACTAAATGAATTCGCTGCGTGACTATACATCACAGAAATTTTATTTTGTTAAAATAAGTGCTCGAAAAGGTTATCCTTGCTCCGACCAGCCCTACGGCGCGAATGTGGACTTTTGGACGTACGAGGCATTCGTACCAGCGCGACCGGAAAAGGGAACAATTTATAATAGGTATTATCGAGTATCGGGATAAAAGAATTTCCACTGTTCCTCGGGTTTAAGTTTGATCGGCTTGCTTCGCACGATCCCGAAAGGGTCCCGGGGAAAAATGTCGAGAAAGTGGAAGGCAGCAGCAGCAGCAGCAGCGCCGTTTCTCGTTCATATTTCCGTTCCCTGGTAAAAAAGCTTCTTTTCCCGGGCTTTGGGGAGTCGGAGCGAGAACCAGAGAGCCAAAGAGATAGATAGAGAGAGAGAGAGGTATGGGGCCGGGTAATCCCGTTTCCGATGGTAATCTTCGGTGTTGCGGGCGCCGTAGTCGAATAGATTTATCGGAATCGCGCGGAAGGAATTCGACAAGCATCGAATTTAAAGCACGTTTTCAATGCGAGTGCATTAGTCAGACTCGAACGCTTGCCCCCCGGTTAATGGCCACTCGATAATTCAGTTAATTGGTTCATCGACCATCGGGCCGAATGAGAGGGGGGGGGGGGGCTGAAGCATGCTCGGATTAACCTACGCGTTCGTAGCTACGTAGGTAGTTTACTTTTCGGCTTAATTACCTCGACGTATATCGGGTCGTCGTCGAAATCGAAGCGGGGGCCCGCGGCCGATTCGATCGCTGCGAGAAATCCTTTTACTACGACTCCGTTCCGAGGCAGGCGAAACAATGTACCGGATTATTTCCGGCGATACGAAGGCGGGGAGACGAATCGATGCGCGCCGAGGCTCGTCGCGTGTCAAACGCGGCAGAAAATATTTTATATCTTATATCGTCTGGATAGCCTTTGATTTCTTGTTTTTTTACTATGTAAAGGTGAAGTTGGGTCTCTCCCCCTATTTCTTGATTTTTGGCATAGTTTATTATAGTATACTATAGTTTATTATACTGTATAGTAAGTCTTACTTCTGTTACATTCTGTATGGTTACGTACTTGTAGTATACAATATCTGCCCTATTGTATACTATTATATTATTATTCTATCATATATACTATAGTACAGTATATTATAGTATATTCTTTTTTATTTTGTAGCGGCAATTTCAGTGTTCAAAATCTGTTCTTCCACCGCCAAGTAGTTATCATAACCTATCTAGGTGAATTGTAAAAATGTTAACATTTCACGATGTTGCCCAATTAAATTCAGCAAAAGTGTCACGTAAAAGAAATTTTTCGCTAAAACGTAAAAATATTCAAGTGTCTCTTTTAAGATGAAAGCTTTACTCAATAAAATGTAAGGCATAAAAATAAGCAAGTGTAGCAGTTGCCGCTTTGAATACGAAAGCTTCGGTCAATAAAATGTAGCTAAAACGACCGCCGCATTCCGCTGCCCTCGTAATTAAAAGATAAAATGTTATTTAAACGCATTCATTTTGGTATAACTTGAAAATGCAGCAGAGCTGTAAAAACGACATTTAGCGTAACTCAAAAAGGCTACAGTGATTATTTCATTCAAGAAGAGTAACACAATTTTATTCGAAACCCTGACGCTAGAATTAATAAATGAAAAAAGTTTCGTTAAATCATAGTTTTCAATAAACTATGCGAATTAGCTTTTCATCGGAGAAATATGTTATTCAAATAACTTTTTACCGCGTTTGGTATGCAACGGCGGCGATGAAGTAGAAGAAGGCGAGAAATAGAAGGAGAGAAGGTGGCTCGAACTTTTTAGCAGTCGATCTCCTCGAGCTGTAAAAAAACCTGGCGATGGACCGCAGTCGAGGAGCGATGCGAATCGCGTGCTACTCCGCGATTCCGTTGGCCGGCTTCACGCGGAAGGAAGTGTCGCGGATCGGAGGTGCCCGAGATTCGATTTCAGGTCACGAATCGCACTGGTCCGTGGCGCGTCCTATAGCTCGGCCTTGAGGCGCTGCGAGAGTGAAAGGAGCAATCAATCTGATCCCGATCTTCTCTCCATCACCGGTTCCCCCCCTCACCCCTGGTTCCCTTTGACCGGATCTGTCCGTGTACAGCTACATAATCTACTGTATAAGATCTATAAGACCACACACACACACACACACACGCATACACACACACACTCGGCCAGAGAAGGAAGAAATACGATATTATCTTTTGCCTATGAAAGTCCTTGGCCGGCTCCTTGATTCTCCGGCGATTTTGGAGAAGTTTCAATTCGATGCCTCAATATTTCATACCGGATACCGGGGAACTTCTCTCCGTGTTCGGGAACGTGCGACAACTTATGGATATCGGGGCTGGACTCGATCATGTGTCCTTTGACGCGAATTGGGTGCTCTTGTCTATCGCTTTTTTGATCGCACTGCGATCGCGAATTTGTGTCTGCGACTACGAATTTGCGACAATTTTTATTTTTATTCTTACTGCATTTTATTTTTATTTTATTTTTATTTTATTTTTACTGCATTTTATTTTTATTTTTATTTTTATTTTTACTGCATTTTATTTTGATTGTATTTCTATTTTTACCGCACTTTATATTTATTTCGTTTTATTTTTACCGCATTTTATCTTTATTTCTATTGCACTTCATTTCAATTTTATTTTGATTTCTACTGTATCGTACTTTTATTTTACTTCCACTTCATTTTTATTTTACGTTTATTTTATGTCTTACTCCACATATCCGACGATGATAATAACAGCAATAACATTTATTAACGGGAAAAGCCTGTTAAAATTGTAACCGTTGCACGAGTCACAAAACGCAATTTCGTACGTGTAAAACGCGGGCTAGGCTATACAAACCGGAAATACTAAAAAAAAAGAAGAGAGAGACTGATAAAAAAAAATGTAACTGTTGCGCGAGTCGCGCGGAATTCAATTCCGTATGTACAAAATGCGCAAGTTTGCATAAACTGGGAATGGTATTGGTCGGGGGAAACTAATTTTCGATTCCGAGTTAAAATTGCTGGGTCCGCGGAGGATAATTTAAAAAATTGCGGTTACGTTATTTTTTAGCGGGTTCCGCCCGGGTCGCGGATCCAGCCGGCGAGAGAAAAGCCAGCGGAGCTCGGAACAAATTCTCGCTTTAGAAAATATTGAACAATTTCATCATTTTTTAATACTTGTTCACAGTAAGATATTTATTTATAGTAAGATATTTATCAGAGTAAATTTCTAAAAATTTAGACATTAATATCTGCTTTGCATATAAAGGTCAAAGATCAGATCATTCTAAATCTTTATGTTCTTTGACGGTCAACGATCAGCTCCCCGTAAAAATTCAATAAACGAATAAACGTCGCAAATCCGAGACACTTTTCGCACTGCCGAGACTCCGCGGAATGTTTCCGCGTGCCTTCGGCCCTTCTTCCGGCCCTCGCATCCTTTTACATTTACATCGTCCGACGCCGGCACACCCTCCTCCTCCTCTTCTCTTTCTCTCCTTTCTTTACCCTTTTTTCCCCGGTTCTGTTCGAGTTGCTCGACACGTCGCAGGAACAAATTTCTATTGTATATCGAGAATGGCTCTGCCGAGCGTCGCGTCGAAGACATAAATAACGATGGAAGAACGTTGAACGTTCCTGGGCTCTCGCGTTCTCTTCCCCATACTGCCGGGCTCTCCCTTCTCCCGTTCTTCCTCTATAACGGCGCGCGACGTTCGCGAATTCAATTTTGATAACGTTCGCCAGACGGCGAAACTCTTCCTTCCCCTCCTCCAGACACACACCCTTCCCCCCGGAATCTATTCGCGTTTTTTCGCGACTTCTTGAAATCTTCTAGTGGCACAAGGTGCCATCCATACCTTCTCACGACGCAAACAAATCAGTGGAGGCGATAACGATCGTTTCATGGGATTAGAAGAGGTTTGGATGATAAGAACAGATTAATGCGAACTGGTAAATCACGGTAGTTAAATTTGGCATTTGTCAGCTGGCCCGAGCGCATTCATCACACTGTTCTCTTCACACATAATGTACCTTTTACCCTCACTAAAACTTAACCCTTTGCGCTCGGAGCCATTTTAACTGTAAAACTGAAATAATTTTTCTAGTTCGTGGTATTTCCATTCTATTTAAGAAAATCAATTTTTATGCATAGAAAATTTATTCTTGTGACTCCTGCCAACAGTTTTAGTACTTGATAATTTTTCAAATCTGAACATTATTGTTACAAAAATTATTTTGCAACAGAATAATTTTAGTGGTGCCTCACCACTCGAGTGCAAATGGTTAATATTATATAAAAATTAAAAAAGGGCGAAGGGAATAAATAAATAGCATTAGTGGCTGAGGGTAGACATATGACCGCAAAGGGTTAAAAGTTCAAGCGGACGTAAACAAGCGATGAATCCGTAAATTCTTTTATTTCGAAGAAATTACCGCGGTCGTTTTAGACCCAATTGTTGTCGCGATTGTAAAAAGAGATTGTTCCGCCGAGGGGTTAATCGCGCGTGTAAAACGACGGTCGACGGGATTTCCTGTTGCATTTAAGGCTCCCGCGAGGCCGCCGCGACGCGCGGCAGAAAATCGTTCCTCGATCGATTCGGTTCGGTTCGTGAAACGTGCCCGCGCGCGCGCGCGCGCGCGATTTCAATACGCGGCCGGCCGCGTAAACGGCCGTTTTCGTTGTAAACGGTCCGCTCCGGCAACGTTATAAATCCGAAACGAGGTGCCCGGAACGGCGGTTCCCGATGAGTTCCGAATGTTGAAATTAATTGGGTCAAGCAATAAACCGCGGGGGCCGGCGCGTTAAATATAATACCGGGAGACCACCGGGGTATCTCTCTCTCGCGCTGTTCGTGCATACTGCACACGCTTTGCTTCTGCACTCGGCGCGGCCGTTCCGATTCCAATTGCGGAGGGAAAAAAAAATGAATTAACAGCCGGGTCGACCGAAACAGGGGGATCGGAACCAATCAAATTTCTGCCCGGCAACCGGTCGACAGGCTCGCCGCTACGTCGTCGTCGACTGCCAGACGCGTTCCGCGTAGAAAAACAGTTCCCCGGCCGCATCCTCGCTCGTCGCGACGCCGCTAACACAGAGATAGTCGAATCGAGGCCTGCCATTTATTTATTTATCGAAACCGCTTGTATGAAACCAATAGCGCCGCGATATAGCAGTATTTTAAGATCCGCGAGTTTCTGATGCGAATATTTTTATATCGCGGTGGATTTTTGTTGGAAATCGGCCATAAGGTTGATCGGTGCCCCCCCTTCGACGCGCCTCGGCATGCTTTTGTCTAAGCCGTGATGCCCCTTCTTCTTACCGTGACTCTCGTAGCGTACGCACGTGTCCGTTAGGTTATGTATATAGTAAATCTCGCGTGTGTGAAACTAATGATCGTTTTCTTTACTTAAACCACGGTTCACATCCTCTCAAAAAACCCTCACAATTTTTATAAAAGCAGAGGCTATTCAATCCGAAAATTCGAGTGGCATTACTTCCTTTATCATTCTTTTTTATTATTTAGTATTTTATTTCTGTAACGTGACTTACTAGTATATTATATATAATTTTTATTACAATACTATATTAATGCTATATATAATTTCAACCCCTATTTCTCAATTCTAAGCCTTGACTTAATATACCAGAACCATTTAATAAACTACTATCACTTTAAATTTCTATAATAATCTTGAACAATAATTTTAAAGTAATCAATTTAATTATTTTAAAACAGCGCAACATTCTTCCTAGTAATAATAACAGATCGCAGTAAAAATTAATTTCAAAATCTGTCCGAATAATTCCACCACCAACGCAAGGTTAACGATCAAATTGTAAAATAAAATCAGAACAGTAAAATGTTATATAAAATAGCTACGATCGAGTACAGGTCCTTATCGCGTAGATAACGAATAGACGGACGCGCGCAAGTCCGCGTGAAATCGATCAACGCTCGGAAAACAAAAGCGAGAAGTTTTTTCTAGCGGAGGAGCGGACGCGCGTTACCGGCTCGTTTTTCTTCGCCGAGGGCTCGGAAAATAGGCGAAATAGCGACGGGGGTGGGCGCCAGCGGCGGCAAGGGTTAATCCGAGTTGAGAAAAGAATGCCGGGGGGTTGCTGGATGGACGGACAATGTCGGTCCGTAGCCGGGGAAGCCGAGCTAGACGCTTTACATAAATGTTCGGTTAACGTGGCGCGCCTCTCTCTCCGGCGCTTTCTCTCTCTCTCTCTCTCTCTCTCTCTCTCTGTCTCTCTCTCTCTCTCTTCGCCCCTCTCTCTCTCGCTCTCTTTTCGTCCCTCTTTCTCGCCGTCGCTCTCCGCCCCTCTCCGCCCCTCTTCGCCGAGGTTTATGTACATATGTACCCCCGGTAGAATGCGCCGCGGCAGTTTCAATTTATCCCTCTGTCTGTTCCCGTCGTCTTCCCTACCATTCCCCGGCTCTATTTGCTCGCGCGATGGACCTCCGTACACATCGTGAAGTATGAAACGCGCGAGCCGGGAGCCCCTCCGGGTTCGCTACAATTTCCATGAACGGGTAAGGACTTAATTATTCCGGAACGATATCCCGGGACTCGTCGAAACATTCGCGAGCGCGAAAGCTATTTTACTAGCCAGACCCCCGCGTAGGACCTGGCTGGGATGGGCTGTGAGTGTGTGTGTTAGCCGCGCCGCGGTCCGTAGACAACGTTCACCGCGGCACCGCGGCACAGGAAGAATACACCGCTCGACGATGATGGATTCGCCGTAGTTGTTTATACGGAATTGGACCCGGGAATATCGCAGCGGGACGCAGCGCGCGCGCGCGCCACCGACTGTTCCTTTTGCTGGGCTCCGGTGCGCCGAAGGTTTCCTTTGAGCAATGCGTGTAGGAACGTCCTACAACAATCCGACGTCGTTCACGGGGGTAGAATATCGCATAACCTAGTGGGTAAGCGCGTTTGTCTATTGTATTGGCGGAACAGTTCTTAATTAACTGTAATAATAAGCGCGCGATGGGTCACCCGCATCGAAATGCGCAGGTGCTATAGAGCGTTGCTAGAGGTATTTTGACAGCGGAGTGATTTCTCTCGGATTGTCCTTTGGTTGGGAAAGAAAGATAGACGACTTGGGAAGAAAAGATAGAGGAAGAGAGAAATTTTAACGGTAATGTAAACGACGATAGGTTTCGCCAGATATCGCAAAAATTGTCTAGATATATATATGTGATTAATTATAATACATTTAGGCGTCCGTTTCACCGTTTATCATGAAATTCAATTATTAATAATTGAAACTAAATAAAATTGAAATAATAATTTCAATAATTTCTAAGTAATTGAAAATAAATAAAACTTCGCCATACTTAGCGGACCGTAGCCAAAGGGTTAAGCGGGAGCGAAAACTGGAGTTAAATTCGCCGGGAACAGGATGCGATGGTCGTCGGGCCCGGTCGGATCGCGAGCACATGGGTGCGCGGATACAGAGCCCCGGACGATCGCCGAGAGGCTGAAAACAGCCCTAAAACTACGGGAGAGCGGGAAAGATATTTGCCTTAATATTCTCGGAACACCGGAAGCCAAGCCGGGCACGGAGAATGGCAAGATTTTCAACCGGGTATTTGCGCGAAAGTAACGAGGCGGTCGGTTAACCTCCCCACCTCCGCCGTCCCCCCCCCCCCCCCGGCGTAGTTTCCATTCGACCGTGGTTCCGATAATGTCGGTCCGGCTCTTTAGAAATTATACGCGGCTAACATGATTTAACCTCGATCAGAGCGGACAGATACGTCCCGGCAATTTAAAAGCAGCAAAGCCGGGTGGTGCGCGGCCGTGCATGCTGGCTCTCGGCAGCGGAAAATTAAACGCGGGTATGATTTTAGGCGAGCAATTTATATGTAAATGGCACCGCGATCATTCCGGTTACGTCCTCTGTTCTCTCTAATCTCCCGTCCTCGCCGCCGCCCCTCTCCTCCAATCTCTCTCTCTCTCTCTCTCTCTCTCAATCTCTCAATCTCTCGCTCTCTTTATCGCGAAAGATTTCGCTCGGTCCTGTCCGTTTGGATCTTCCGCTGCCGCGAGTGTTTAATAATGTTCATTGTTTCGGCGCCGCGATGATTTACCACGGAAACGGATCCTCGCTGGTCCGCCATCGATCCTTCGCCCACGGGCCTCCGTTTCCAGCCGTCCAGGCGAGCAGTGGTCGCGCAGCCAGAAGAGCAACGGATACTTTTTCGATCAAAATTTCAAAGGAATACAGCGAGTCCGCGAAAATATTTAAACGCCTTTTAAAATTGAATAACGTTCAAAGAACGAAATTATTTCTATTTTCTTGCCGTTCCTAATATATTAAATAATATATAAAAATAATATATAAAATTTAACAATACTAAAATTAAAAACTAGCATACCAGTCCAGTATTAACCCTTTGCACTCGAATGGTGACTCCGAGGCACCACTAAAATTATTCTATTGCGTTCGATAATAATTTTTATAATAATAAAGTTGAGATTTAAAAACCTTGTTGAGTAGCGAAATCGTTGCTATAAATCGTAAGAATCAATATCGCAGGCGTAAAGGTGCACTTTATTGTACAGAATAAAAATACTATGAGCCAGGAGAATTATTTCATATTTTTTAGATAAAATGGCTTCGAGGGCAAAGGGTTGAAAAGAAGTAGTGGTTTTAGAAGTCGTTCGCGTGGCTTCGTGTCCCAGCGCGAGCAAGGCAAACACCTGGCCGGACGATTCCGCGCGTTTCTCTCGAATTTCTAATAGCGAATGATAATTACGGTTGTCGTTGAAAAGAACCGGCCCGGGAGCGTTTCGCGGTATAACTCAGCGGCAATTACGTTTACGATGCACTCCGGTATTATCCGCTTCTCCTCGATTTGACATCTGTTGCGTTTCTACGGAGGACGGCGGGTCGGCGCGCGACGCGACAGCGGCGTTTCCGCCATTAAACCGGCGGCTTTAATCGGTTTCCTGAAAAACTCTCGGTACGCTGCTGCCCATTGTGTTTCGTTCGCGCCGTAAACATCGAGGGGGAGACCCCTGCCACGCTCAGCCCCCCTCCCCATTCTTTCCGTTCGATTCCGACGACCGGGGGGCGAACGCGGACGGTTTTCTTCCACAGGTTTTATCGGTCGCGTACGTTTTCGGCGAATTTCATTACTTTCTCCGATCCTTTTGTTTTTTGCTTTCCTTCGTTTCTCGATTTTTCATTTGCTCCTCGATTTTTCCTTTTCTTCTTCGCTTCTCGATTTTTCCTTCGTTCCTTGGGTCTTTCTTTGTTTCTCAGTTTTCGCCTCGTTTCTCGATTTTTCTTTGTCTTCTGATTTGTATTTTGCTTTTTGATTTCTTCTTTGTCTTTTGATTAATTCTTTGTTTTTTGATTTCTCCTTTGTCTTTTGATTAATTCTTTGTCTTTTGATTTCTCCCTTGTCTTTTGATTAATTCTTTGTCTCTTGATTTCTCCTTTGTTTCCCGATTTCATTTTGTTTTTCAAGCGCTCCTTTGTTTCACGCCTTTCATCTTCGTTTATCGATTTTCCTTTGTTCCCCATTTTTTCCTTCGCTCCTCGATTTCTCCATTGTTTTTCGATTTTATTTCGCCTTTCGATTTTATTCTGTTTTTTTTTTCCGCTTTTATTTTATTTCTCGCTTTTATCCTGTTCTTCACTCGAATTTTGATTATCGATTTTCTTTTCTCTTTCTCTTTTATTCTGTTTTTCGATTTTATTTTCTTTCTCACATTTATCTCGTTCTTCGATTTTTCCTCTACTTCTCGCTATCCATCCTTCCTATACCAAATTCCTTCTCCCCCACTCTCCCTCATCCATTCTCCGTCCCTTCCCCCGGTTTCTCATTTCTCCCCGAATTTATCGATTTTCCCATTGTTCCTCGTTTTTTTTCCATCGCTCCTCGCGATTTCGTTTTTCTGCTTTTTTTTTTCTCGTTCGCTCGCTTGTTTTAGTTGGTTTCGCAGTCAATCCACAGTTGCTTTTTGATTTTTTTTTTTTTGGTATATTTTCTTCTCCATATTGTTTTCGTTTGTTTTATTATATCGGAAGTCCCGGCTTGCAACGATCGGAACAACCAATTTCGGAATTTTTATTGTACGCCCGTCGGCCGCGCAACAATCGAAGCCATTAAAAACCCAATAGGATTGAATTCGACCAATTACCGTTCTCCCCAACGTGGCATCGTTAGAGACGAAAAACACGGACCGACGTGAAATACTTTCGTCGGATCGGCGCCGTTCGATTGCCACGGGGGGAGAAGGGGGAGTGGTGAGGGGTGAGGGGAGAGGGCGATTCGAATACGCTGGAAGAAGCGTGTGTTCGAAATGCTAAAGTTTCATTGCAAAATTACCATCGATCGTTCCGTGGAAAACGCGATAGAGGGGTCCACGTGACTGCGCCGCGTCCCATTGGCTCGGCGATTAAGTGATCCCGGATTTTGTTAACCCTTTCGCTGCGGCGAATCGGTCCGCCGTTGCGCCACTCCTGAACGGGCCTCTCCCCCCTCCCCCCGCCGAAAGCTGTGCACATTGCAACCTACTAAAATAATTTTTACAGCAACAAAGTTTAATTTCTGATAAATTGTTAAAAATGAAAGTTTCAGCGTGAATCGCAAGAGTGAATTTGGTATATATAAAATGCACTTCGTTACTTAGAATGGAAATACGTCGGAAAAATTATTTCAAATTTACAGTTAAAATGGCTTCCAGCGCAAAGGGTTAATGTCGCTCAGGTGACGCGGCGACGGACGTGGTAAACAGATAAAAATTATTATAAAATTAAAAAATGTATTATTTGTTAAATTAAATTATTTATTAAATTAAATGTATTATTTATTAAATTAATTAAAATTATAAAATGTATAATTTTAATACCCTAAAAATGATTATAAAACATCATCTAGCAATTAACGTAGACAATTTTTATTGTCCATAACATTTGCTTCACAGACCGCACACACCTGCAACATTTACCAATTCCATTTCCTCGTCAGCCAATCCGATTCTCGCGCGACATTTCCAGACGCTGAATAAAAAAAAAAGGGCCAGTTTTCCGCCGGGGAGTGGGAAACGGCGTATCGGTTCCATTCGGCCTGTAAATCAACCGACGGTAAACACGTTCAGCAGGTAGAGATCCCCCCCCCCCCCCGACAAGGAATGAAATGCGTCCGATATAATTTGCTCGCGGTGTTGGCTCGACCCCGAAAGACCAGCGCGCCGCCTCGTTTTTGTTTTTGTTCGGTTGACGTTTCGCGTCCGCGGACCGCGCGTTTCGCACCGGCCACCTCCCGACGCGGTGACGCGTTTTAAATCCGGGTTGCTGTAACTCGCCGCGCGGCAAGCTACAAACGCCGTCCGCCGACCCATATTTCCGTTTCAATCGCGTTTTAATCCGCGGCCATTTTCTTTCCGGGCGAAACCAAACCGAAACGCCCACCGTCCGTCCCCGTCGCTGCGGCTCTCCCTATGTCTCTCTCTCTCTCTCTCTCTCTCTGGCAGCGGCTCTGACGCCGACTTTGGCAGCCGCCTGCCAACTTCTCGTTGCATATGCATACACCGACTAACGCGCGCAAGTATTCGGACAATGGGCGAGGCCGTGATTCGCAGTTACGTGCAGATTTCAAGCGATGCTTTTTCCTTTAAAAAATGTATACATTGTTCCTTTAATTCAGCGCTGAAACACGGAAATTTTGTATTTTATTTTTCCAATGATTTGCTTTCTCGGTAATAATGAAATGTTATTTTTCCTGTATTCTGTAGCAATTTATATCGAAAGACTGATTCGCCGTAGCGAAAGGGTTAAATTTACCCGGCCCCGGTACTTTGTACATTCGAAGTGCCACGTTACAATAACCTTCCTACCGCACCGTTGCCAGCATAACATTAACGCTTACATCAAACAGAGCGCCATTCTCTTAGCAACAATACTACTATCGGTACACAGATAACATTGACTTTAATTTAGCTACAGCTTTCGTCGGAACAGCTTCTCGTCGGTGTCGCCGCCCCCTTAAAACGCGCGTCGCGATAGACGAGGCGTTCTTTCGATTCGTTTTCGATCGCGGGAAGCGTCTCTCCTTCGATTTGACGGGTAATCCCCGGATATCGATGGACGAACAAAGGAAGAGAAGCCACGCGCGCGCGAGCGGCAAGGGTGCAGGAGCGGCCGCTCTGCGAAACGAGCAGCGCGGGTGGCAAGAGCCCGGCGCGACTCGCCTTTGAAAATCCCCCTATAATTAAATTGTCTTTTATATTCAGACGAGGGCTGAAAATGAAGCTAGTCCGGGATAAACCTGCCTAGTCGTTCCGCGCCGGGGGTCTTTCCGCCCCCGTCCCTCTCCCCGCCGACTTCGCCGGGGCCGTTTTCTCTCCGACGCCGCTTTCTTCGACGCCCGGTCCTTGTTTCGCCGGCCTTTTTTTCTCAATCTTCGCCACCCACCTTGGCCCACCGCGCTCCTTTATTTTTCCTGCGCCGAAGCTGACAAAGGTGTGGCAGGGGAGCGAGGCAGAATGAAAGAGAAAGAGATAGTGAGAGAGAGAGAGAGAGAGAGAGAGAGAGAGAGAGAGAGAGAAGGTATGAAAGAAAGAAAGAGAGAGATGGAGGGGGTAGGGAGCAACGACACATTCCCTTCGTCGATTCGCTTCGTTTTCCATACTCCGCGCCCACCCTCCCGGCGACGCGAAGCTTTTCCGCGCCCCTCGTCCCCCCCCGTCCCCCCCCGTACCCCGGGCTCTCCGCTCCTTTATTCTTTCCGAGGTCGTTCGGGACGCTTTGCCAGGCAGCGCGCAACTTCCCGTCCCGATATCCCTCCATTTTTTTCATCTAGCCTCGTCGTCCTTTGACCCTTTTTTTGATCGCTGTCCTTTATATGTATATAAGTATACAGGACCATCTTGTCGACTAGTTCGTTTGACTTGCAAATGTAATCACTAAGAGCATCCATTCGACCCGAACCTCTCTCTCCCCCCATGACCCCCGGTGCCTCGCGCTTGCTCCGGTTTCCTCTCTCTCTCTCTCTCTCTCTCTCTCCGCCCCGTCTCCTCCTCCTCCTCCGCCTCTGTTCATCCCCCTGGTCCGACAGTTTCCCTGTTCGGAGAGACGGGAGAACCCTCGGTATACCGTGCCATGATTCATCGCGTCTACAATGGCTCTTATCACCTGTACACTCCCCCGCTTCTTCTTCTTCTTTTCTCTTTACGGCCGGCTTCCAAGACGCTACCCCCGGCTCTTCTTCCATGCGCCGGTTACGTAGGCGCGCGAGCGTCTCTCTCTCTCTCTCTCTTTCTCTGTCTCTCTCTCTCTCTCTCTGTGTCTCTCTCTCTCTTGTCTCTCTCTCTGTCTCTCTCTCTCTCTCTGTCTCTCTCTCTCTCTCTCTGTCTGTCTGTTTCTCTATCTCTGTCCCTAACAGTGGCGGACGTATTTTATTCGGCGAATCTTTGTCGATGTATTATTCTACGAACGGTATAAGATTCCGTGAATTTATTCGACGCGCGCGTTAGAGGATACTATTTTACGAGACGCGTTTATTCGTTGCGTTGTTCGAATTATATTCGGGGTCGGAATTGTGGTCGGAGGATTCGGTCGATGGGGTTGCTCGAATAAAATTTTAGTCGGAGATTTTAGTCGAAATATTAGAGGAACGAAATTTTTTTTTAGAAGAATTTATTCCAAATATTAGAGGAACAAAATTTTTTTTTTTTAGAAGGATTTATTCCAAATATTAGACGAATAAAATTTTTTTGGGAGAGTTTATCCAAAATATCACACGAATGATTTTTTTCGAAACGTTTATTCGAAATATTACACGATTGAAATTTTTCTAGGAGAATTTATTCGAAATATTAAACAAATAACATTTTTCCAGTGCATTTATTCGAAATATTACAAGAACAACATTTTTCCAGTGAATTTATTCGAAATAGTCAACGAATAAAATTTTTCCAGTGAATTTATTCGAAATATTACACGAACAAACTTTTTTCAGTGAATTTATTCGAAATATCACAGGGATGAAATTTTTCTAGGAGAATTTACTCGAAATATCACACGAATAACATTTTTTTTTTCGAACCATTTGTTCCACGCGTTGTTCGATTCGAATTTTATTTGGCGAATTTATTCGACGCGTGTCGCGAATAAAATTTTATTCGAGCTATTTATTCGATGTATTTCTTTATCTTGGAATTTATTCTAGGAATTTATTCGTCCTATCGTACGAATTAGATTTTATTAAAAGAATTTACTGGTCTCGTCATCGGAATAAAATTTTATTCGAGCTAATTATTCGACGTATTTTTTTATCTTAGAATTTATACAAGGAATTTTTTTATCTTATAATTTATTCGACGTATTTTTTTATCTTATAATTTATTCGACGTATTTTTTTATCTTATAATTTATTCGACCTATTTGTTCGAGGAATTTATTCGAGGAATTTATTCGAAGCATTTATTCGTCGCATCGCAAGAATTAGATTTCATTCAAAGAATTTACTAGCCGCGTGATCGTAATAAAATTTTATTCGAAGGACCCGTTTCGATGCGTTGTTCGAAACACAATTTGATTGGAAACGATGCCGCAACCCTGTCCCCAATTAATGGACTCGGCGAACAACAACCCCGCTGTTCCGACTAATCATATCGAACCAATTATTCTGCATATGGAGCCGAACAACCGCTCGCGGCGGACTATTTAGAGGCCGATGGAACGCGACATTTAATTCCATTTATCTAATCGACGGGAAAGCGTTCTTCCAATTGCTTGGCGCAATTATAAAATATTGTACGCGACGTGATCGGAACGATGACGGTGCGTCTGAACGATATTAAAATGACGACGAAGTAAAACAGCTGAGAATACGTAGCACGAAATACATAAATGTAAATGGGACTGAGAAAAGAAAAATAAATAGAATTAAGAAAAGGAAGGTAAATTAAATTTAGAAAAGAAAAGTAAATTAAAGTACGAAATAAAAAGGTAAATGAAACTAAGAAAAGGAAAGTAAATGAAATTAAGGAAAGAAAAGTAAATAAAATTAAGAAGAGAGAAGTAAATAAAATTAAGAAAAAATAAAGTAAATAAAACTTAGAAAAGAAAAGTAAAGAAAATTAAGAAAAAATAAAGTAAATTAAACTAAGAAAAAATAAAGTAAATTAAACTAAGAAATAAATGTAAATAAAGCTAAGAAAAATGGTGAATAATACCAAGAAAAAAATGTAAATAAAACTAAGAAAACAGAAGGTAAATAAAATTAGGAAAACGGAAGGTAAATAGAACTAAGAAAAAAAAGTAAATAAAACTAAGACAGAAAAAGGTAAATAGAACTAGGAAAAAAAGGGTAAAGAAGAGGGATGAAATATTGCACTAAACCGGAAGGGTGGAAGTACAGCAATAAATTCGAATACATTCAGCGAGGTAGAATAGAGCAAGTTTTACGTCTTAATTCGCGCACGGAAACGGACGGTAAGAACGGGTTCGACCCGTGAAACGGTGAATTCTATAAATTCCGAGAATTCTCCCAGTTCCGGGCTCTCGTCGCGCCGTATTTCGGAGTCGCGGATGTAAAACCTTTGCGGAGGGTTGGAAAAGCGGCTAGAGAGCGAATAAATCCGGCGGCGGCGTTGGCGCAAGAAACGCTAGAAATTCGCGATCTTTGCGGAGATTTTTCGCCGCTGCGCGAACGTACGGGTTTAAGCCGACACGTAGCCGCGTTGCGTCGACGAGTCTTCCGTCGCGACGTAATCCGGCGGGCGCTCTCCCGTCGCAGCCAGCGCTCTGTCCGATCCGCGACTGCAACCCGAGCTGCATTATCGTTAAGAATTAATCGCACCGAAAACGCCGATCCCTTCGCTGCGCGTTCGTTCGCGGAAGCGGCGCCGCTCGACAAAGGGCGCAACCTGTTTGCTAATTTCGATTGCCAATTAACCCTTTGCCGCACCCATTTAAAGGACCGCCGCTGGGAAGACCGCGCGCGCCGGTTACCTGCAAATGGCCGGCTAAATCCACCGCGTCCGATTCGAGGCAAATAAATTCGGCTGTTAATAAATAACTGTAGCTGTTTTAACGGTTGACATTTTTATACAATTCTTAATCAATTTTTATACAGAGTAACAATAATCAACGGCGCTCCAATCGCGGAATGCTATGCAAATCGTAGCGTTTTCTGTGATATTTATTTATATATGATATTTATTTTCATAAATTATTTAACGATAATTGTTAGAAAATATTGAGCTAGCTATTTTAACCCTTTGCGCTCGAGTGATAACTTTATGGCGCCGCTAAAATTGTTCCGTCAGCTGAAATAATTTTTACAGCAAGAAAGTATAATTTTAGAAAAATTGTTAAAAATGTTAAGAATTGTTAAAGATTTTAAAAACTGTCGGTATGAATGGCGAGAGTTAATTTGATATATGTACATATATAAAATGCACTCCGTAGCTTAAAATAGAAATATTGTACACAAGAAAAATTATTTCCGATTTACAGTAACAATGGCTTCGAGTGTAAAGGGTTAATATATAGGGTGTCCAAAAGTCGCAATTTAGAAATGAGACATAGCTGGGGTAATTTAAAGGAACTTTTCCCTTTTCGCGAAAGCAATCCGCGACTTCATTTCCAAATTATTAACAAAAAAAGACCGAACAATCGAAGGCAAGATCAGCTGGAAGAAATAATAGAACCGAAGAATAATGTAATAAATAACATAGTAACCATAGCCGTTTCTTGATAACTATATCATAATTTTACACGAATAAATAACTCATTATTATTACAAATTGAGATGAGAGAGAAGAATAAAGTGTGCTTCGCCGCGTTGCATCGCGGTGCAAGCGGAGGCGAACGTTCCCTAAAACGGTGATCGCGCGTCGGCCGGTCGATCCGCGGCGAATTTTTATTCGCGGTACGTCGAGGTGCGTGCTCCGGCAACACAAACGAAAGAAAGGAGAGAAAGCACGAGGAGGAGGGGGGGAGCACGATAAGCGAGCGCTTAATCGTGCTTCCCAGAAACGAGGAGCACTTATGAGAAACGAAATGAGCGTGTGCAGTTATTTACGACTTAGCGGGCAACGGGTTGCAGCGCCGAAAGAACCGCGAGAGAGAGAGAGAGAGAGAGAGAGGGAGACGAGAGAGACTAAAGAGAGACTGAGACGATAGAGAGATTGAGACGAGAAGAGACGAAAGAGAGACTGAAACGAATGAGAGATTGAGACGAGAAGAGACGAGAGAGAGAGAGAGAGAGAGAGAAAGGGAGACTGAGACGATAGAGAGAGAGGCGGCCGAGGCGAGGAGAATTTGAAATATTTGCGTCTCCGCCGCTCCGCGCGGCGCTTTTAGATAAGAAGGTTTGCTCACGAAACACTTGCACGACATCGGTAAACAAACCGATCGACTCGGCGACGGTTTCGCCTGCACCCACGACGCACAGTGGTTCGGCTTGTATGGAGATGTCGTCTTTATTGCTCTTTTTTTTTAAAAAACACCAGATTTCCTCCGCTTGCCAGCCTTTTATTCATTTTAATCGTGCGCGCAATTTTCGTTCCACAACAACAATTCTACAATAATTTCTAAAATTGTTCGCACCGATCTAATTTAACCCTTTCTACTCGAAGTTATTTTAACTGCGAATCTGTAATAATTTTTCTGGCTTAAAAGAATTTATTTTGAATACATAACAGAAGAGCACTTTTATTATAAAATTGATCCTTGCGACTCGTAACAACAGATTCGTTATTTAACAATTTTTTGAAACTTTGCTGGTACAAAAATAATCTCGCGGCGCGATGGAACAATTCTAGCGATGCCTCAGAGTCAGTGGAATGTAAAGCATCCAGGTTAATAGCGAGGACGTGACTAAATAATGAACTCTGAATAGGGGAGAATTCAAAGATTTATTCTTCCAAGATTAATTCGGTTCCCGAAGGCAATGAAATATTGCTATTACGTGCTCCGAATGGGGTTTCGATTTTTAAGCAAATAAATAAATCAGCGGGTAAATAAATAAATAAACGAATGGATAAATATTTGTCGAAAGTTGACCGGAAAAAGGCGCGAACCCGTGTTTGCTCGACCGCCGTTGAAACGGGTTGACGAACTCGGCGATTTTTATAGATTCGGATATTTTTTTTGACGTTGCTTGTTTAAATTGTTCTGAATTTCTGCAGTACTTTAAATTATTCTTAATTTCTGCACTATTTTAAATTTTTCTCAATCTCTGCACAATTTTAAATTATTCTTAATTTTTGTATTATTTAAAATTGTGACAACCTAATATTATCATAAATATATAAAATCCTTAGCCTAGTTACAATAATCTTTCTATTCTTCCTAATAAAAGAACCATTTACTTAACTCAATTTCTGAAAATTAAATGAAACTGATAATTCTAATAATAATCTAACAATAAATCAAATCTAATGATCTAAAAAAATTCTAATAATAATCTAAAAGAAATTCTAATAATAACTAACTAATAAAACTAATTAAATGTGACTATTCAAATCCGTCGGGTCAAGTTGACCCACTCATCGCAGAACGAGGTACAAAATCATAGACACTTCGTTCAATCAACTCTGAGCGCTGAAAAGAAGGCCCGTTTACGGCAGATCTGAAGAAGACGTAAACCTGGCTCGCGGATCGCACGCTTCGGAATCCGACGATAGTGAAAGGCCCGCATGCTTTCCTAACGTTATCCTGTTACCGGGTACTCGCGGGAGGCTCGGATAATTTTCGATCGGTCGTCCGCGGCGCATAGCAAATAAATTGCAGCCGATCCGGAAGATTTAAACAGCGAGCGTTCGTATTCCGCGCGTGTGCACCGCTGCGTTCGGCGCGGGGAACGAGAATGGCGCGTGTTCGAAATTCAAAGACGATTGTCCCAAGATTCGACGCGACGATGCTCACCGGATTTGTTGTGACGAAGTTGTCTGAGTTGACGCGATGATGTCTTTTGGTTCGAGGTGGCGATGTTTCCGAGTCGGGGCGACGATGTTTCCTGGATTTATTGTGACGACGTCCTCCGATTCGAAGCGACGATGTCCCCCGATTCGACGCGACAACGTCCTCCGATTCGAAGCGACGATGTCCCCCGATTCGACACAACGGGGCGTCCCCTGATTCGTCGCGACGACATCCCCCGATTCGACGCATCGAAGTTCCCCGATTCGACATTACAACGTCCCCCAATTTTGTCATGACGACGTCCCCCGATTCAACGCGTCGACATCCCCCGATTCAACGCGATGGCGTGCCCCGATTCGTCGCGACGACGTCCCCAAATTCCACGCGACGACGTCCTCCTATTCGTCGTGACGGTCACCCCCAAATTCACCGCGACGAAGTCCTCCAATTCCTCGCAACATCATCCCCTATTTCATCGCAACATCATCCCCCATTTAATCGCAACAACCTCCTCCAATTCATCGCGACGACGTCGCCCCAATAACCACCGAAAAATTCCCTCGATTCAATCATACCACCAGCCACGAATCAGAGTTCTCGCGATCCGAAATATCGCGTCGCCGAAAAATCGCGCCGCCCCGATCGGTCCTCGCCGCGCGCGCGGGTCGCTCGCTCCTCTCATCGATCCCCGTGGCAGCTTCGCCCGGTAAAACCAAAGCTCAGCCGCAAAGCGAATTAAAATCGAACGGTGAAACACGAGTTTTATTGACTTTCGGGTTCGCCCCGTTGATTAAACTTTTATTTCCCTGGAGCTCCGCCGATAATGGCGGCCGCTTTTTCCGGGAGCCGCCGCCTGCCCGCCCGGCCGTTATCAAATTTTTGTTCGACGCTGAAAACTGATCCGCGGGAGAACGAATCCGTAGAATATCGCGCGAAACCCGTCGAAGAGACTGTCATTTTTCCTGACGTAAAAAGACAGCCGTGGAAGGAGAAGAAAGGGAGGGAGAGAGGGGGGTGGAGGAAGAGACTATACGAAGCAGTACAGTGCGTGGTCTGGTAATATGTATTTAGGTTAGAATCCACGATCTTTCATGCAAAGAATTTTCGATGGAAGTATATTAAAAGTTTTATTAAAAAGAGCTATAGAAAATGCGCCGATTAGTGGATAAAGAAAAAATTATTAAGTACGAATAGGTGCTAATCGTCGCAGCATGGAAGGAGTGATAGTGCAAGGGGGTTAATACACTATAGCATAGAATTTTACGACTCGTGCAACAGTTAACAGCTCTCGATAATTTCTCAAATACAATTAAATCTAATAAAAATTACTTTGAAACGTGGTATAATAATTTCTGGCGGCGCCTAATAATTCCTAGAGTCGCCTAATAATTTCCAGAATCGCTTCTAGACCGCAAATGGTTAAGTCACCATAATTTTAAATAAAGAACAGAAAGGTTCTCTTCAAAGGTCTCGTCGAAGGAGCAAAACGAAGGTATCAATTACCGCGCTCGAAGAACGCGATTCGCGGAAAAAGAGTTCGTCGACGGGTGGTCCGTGTCGGGTGGATAGGTGGACGGACAGGGGGGTAGGTCGAAGGTGGAGCTCTTACGTATTTGTGCAGTCCGAAGAATAGGTCACGTTTCCATCGAGCAGGTCGGAGCCCCGCGGAGAAAGCTCTCTGCTTCGCGGGGATTCGCGAGAGCCGGGAAGAGAGAGAGAGAGAGAGAGAGAGAGAGAGAGAGAGAGGGTGGCAGCAGTCGGCGGGGGAGTTGGCGGAGGAACTCCCTTCTTTGGGATTCCTACGAGCCACCGTACGTAGTCTCATTGATTTCCACGGTACGTGACAAGAGCGATCGACCGTGAGCGTTTTCAGGGAACCGGAGTGCTCGCCTCGCGTCGAACAATGGAATGGATCCAAACTTTTACTCTTTATCTTCTCTACCGTCGGCCGGCACAGAGAGAGAAAGAGAGAGAGAGAGAGAG
>NC_135781.1:32832333-32841117 GCF_028453695.1 Augochlora pura
GTACCTTTTTTATAAAAAAATAGATAAATATATATATCATATTTAAATTAATTTTAGACTGCATTAATGTAATTTTAATAATAATAATTTTTAATATTGTTTACCATTAATATAAATACTACGAAATTAAATACGAAATAAAAGCAACAGTGGCGCTACGGATGCATGGGAAAATAAGGGTAGCATCACAAAAGAAATCACCGAAGCTGCCTAAAAAAGTCAAGAAATTGCCTGTCTTGCCTAGCGAGTATTAATAAACTATTTAATAAATTCTGACAACCCTATGGCTGTATCGTGGAACGACAAAAATAATAGAAATAATGTTGGGACCTGTTACTCGGTTCCGGACAAAGGGAGAGCGAAACCCCCCGGCGCGATCCGATCCGAAAGGCGGTCGAGCGCGCGAACGCGAACGAATAAAGGCGTTTGAAGGTACCGAGTAGACGGTTCGGTTGAAATATTGGAAATATTTCGTATCGTATTCCCCGGCTTAAAGGCTATCGAGATTTCGTTGCGCGATCGGTAGACGCGTGGAAAACGAAAGCTAGGAGTAGGGGGCGAGGGGGGAGGGGGGCGAGGAAGGCTCTCTCGCCGAGCGCAAATTGCCCGCAGTTTTCTGCGTCGGTGCGCTTCGGGAAACGGAAACGTGTCACCGCGGAGACGCGTATCTTTTCGTTCGACGACGACGAGAAACGTGGGAACCTGGAAATGAGAAAGGGGAGGGGGGAGGAGGTGGGAAGGGGGGACGCGCGAACGACGTATTCCGATGACAGGGCAGAGTCGCGACGGATTCGAGACTCCGCGGTTGTTGTCGCTCGTTTCAGACGAGAATCTCGCCGCGCGCGGTTTCGATGAAGCTGTTGCGACACGAATTTTTTTCGCGCGCGGCGTCGCTCGAACGTTTGTTTGTCCGTCGGTTAAGCTATCGACGCGTTCGTCGCGGTTTTGGAACGGTGAAATACTCTATAACCTGTGAAACACTCTCTTTTCAATTTCGTTTCGATGGTTTTCTGTTTCAATTTTTCTACCCCTGGATTAAAAATTATTTATTAATATATAGAGAGTTTTATTATATTAATTTTATTATATTAATTTTCTTGTGTTTATTTAATTGCGTTCATCTATCAACGTGTAGAAAATTTTGTTACGTCTATTTTGGTATGTTTAATTATTAACAAATATAGAAAAAGGAAAGCTTTATATATAAATTGATGATCCACTTTTCAATTTCGTTTCGCTGTTTTTCTGTTCCAGTTAGTCCACCCTTGGATTAAAAATTATTTATTAATCATGTCATAAATATGACACTGAAATAGCATGAAAATAAAATGTTTCCTACAATTATTTTAACAAATTGCAAATGGCGTAGCAATGCTATTACCACGTTGCGGATTTCGTGTAAAATCGTCGAAATTAATTATGAAGAATTTTCCTCGAATGATAAATACCTTTCCTCTTTCAATAATTTCAACAAGCTATACATACATACACTATAAAAACATTCTCAACCGCTTTCATGTCTTTACGGTGTAATTCTTTTACCTGATAATTATCGCAGAAAACAGCATAAAATCCGCGGCCAGGGCCACAATTTTCGAACGCATAAAATCCCGCCCCGTTCATCGATCGCCGATAATGCAACGTGTTCGAAAATTGCACGATTTTTTTGCAAACCGTACAATCCGTTCCCCCGATGCTTCTTTTTTATTAAACACATAAATCTAATATGCTACAGTTCAATCAACGGCGCCGTTGACGTTAATTTCGCTTTTTGCTTGTCGTTTGCGGACGATTTTCCTTATGTAGCCTCGGATTTGCGGCTAAAAAACATTGCTGAACCAGCGATTTAGCGGATGAAAAAAGAAAAAGAAAAAGGAAAAAAGTTCCGCGTCCCGGTCGAGATAAATAAACAACGTTATCTATCTACTGAGTTTATCGACAGATAGAGAGAGAGAGAGAGAGAGAGTCGGATCGCGTTTCGGAGTTTCGCGATCGGCGAAGCGTTGAAAAGTCCTCCGGCTGCGTCATCGCAACGATGGAAGCGTTTATTAAATTTTTAATGCGACTGCTTTGCATGAAACGAGGGTCTCGTGTAAGCCAGCAGCGGCCGCCGCGGCAGAGTTATTCCTTTGCTTGTCCGCGCGCGCGTTCACTTATTCGCTCTCTTGTCCTCGCGGTATCTCGGTGTCCCGACCCCCCTCCCTTTCCGCGCCGCTCTGTAGCGCTCTCTCTCGTTCTCTCGATCTCTCGTTTTCCTATTTTCTCGTTCTCTCGGTCTTTTGGTGTCTCGGTCTCGTCATGTCTCATTCTCTCTCGGTCTCTCACTCACTCTCTCTCTTTCTCTCCCGAGATCTCATTCTCTCTCTTTCTCTAATCTATTAACCGATTTAAGTCTCTCCAATCGTGGATTATCAATTAACAACAGGTTCCTCTAATAAGAATATTAAGCCGCCAAATAATTTAATTTTAATGTTTTACATTTAATTATTAACTGAATTTTTTTCATTATCATAATAGGGTATCTAATCCTAGTCTTTAATTTAACTTATTGAAATTATAAAAAAATTATTTCTTCAATTCAAAATATTATTTAATATTCCTAATTTTTAATACATCTAATTCAAAAATTTATCAGAAATATTATTTTAATCTTTAAAATCAATCTCCCTGTCTCGGCTTCTCGGTCTCACGTTGTCTCGTCCCCCTGTTTTCTCGTTCTCTCATTCTCCCCTTCTCCCATCCTCTTATTCTCTCTTCTTCTCATCCCCTCTTCCTCCCTCTCAGGTCTCGCGTTCCCTCGTTCCGCCGGCCACCAGTTCTCCCGGTCGTCCCGGCCGGGCCGGCGAAATCACGTCGTTTCTAAATGAAATCAAATCCTCGAGTCTCGCCGGAGGAAAATTCTTTTCTCTGTCAGCGAGGCGTGCAATTACCACTTATTCGGGGCCGGCGCTCCGCCGTCAAAGGAAAGCGGACACCGTGGGATACTCGTTAAGGACGACTCCGTCGTTCGCCGTTACCGTTGCGGACTCGTATCGATTCTCGAAGCGCGGACACGCTTCGCGATAAATAACAATTTCGTTGTTTCGAACGTCCGTCCGCGAAGAGAAATTCCGCGGAGAACTTTGTTTAGGCGATCGTCGACGTTCGCGGACGAATCGAATCGGGACACTGGAAAACGAAGAGGTCGCTGCGAGCGGATTCTTGAAAGAAGGGGGGGGGGGGGGGAGTGGGGATAGATATATCCTTTAGCGCAGGGGTGCAAAAGCTAACTTGCGCCAAATAAACGACGCTTAACATTAGGGGTGGGTTGCAAAAGAAAAAATCAATGTTCATAGAAACAAATATTTTTAGTTCGACTAGTAACATTGTAGTAATCATTGTTAAATTATTAACAATAATAAAATTAAATTAAATTAAAAATGAAATGAAATTAAATTAAAAATGAAATTAAATTAAATTAAAAATGAAATGAAATTAAATTAAATTAAAAATTAAATTAAATTAAATTAAAAATTAAATTAACAGCGAATAAATAACCAAAGTTAAATTATCGTTTGCGTCCGGATACTTGACATCCCTTCCTCCTCTCGTGCGGCGAGTTTGACGCCCCTGCTTCAGCGGGGGATGGCGTGAAAGATGAGCGGAAACGCGGGGCGAACGCGCGGAAAGCGTCTCGAGTAATCCCGGGAAAAAGAAGCAGGGACGAAATAATTCTTGGTCTCGCAACACACTGCGCAGCATCCGCGTAGCTTCCGGGATCCGTAAGCCGTGTCTTCCGGCCAAGAAGAAAAAAAAAGAAAACATCGTACACGCCTTTCTGGCTATTAATTTTTCGACTCGTTTTTCATCCGGCGTTTCCCGACCGTTTTGTTAGCGTAATCTTTCGGATCCCTTTCTTTACGGTCGAACGCCCCGTTGCTCTCGCGAGCGCGTCTGTTTCGTGGCGCGCGTCGATGGTATCCCGGGGGACGAAGAGGAGAAGGAGGAGGAGGAGGAGGAGGAAGAGGAAGAGGAGGAGCAGCTTTAAAATTTCAATATTCGGTTATTAAATTTTCTTGTCCTTTGAGCAAACTTTATAAGATTCGACGATTACCCGCGCAACCGTGCCTGGAAATTTTGGGGAATTTCGATGACGGAGATAGCTAAGGTGGAAACTTTGAAAAGTTCCGCGGAACTGCGGCGCGGATAAACGGAGCCGCGCGGCTGGCTGGCTGGCTGGCTTCCCTCCTCTCGGTTGGACCAGGAAACTCCGGGTTCTCGTTTTTCGATGGGTTGCACCCGCGCAACCGGTTCTTCCATTAATATTTATGTTGTCCGCCGGGGAATATAAAAGGCGGCTACGCTGTTTCCCCGATTTGCCGTGTATCGATTGCAGGCATTGTCCGCGACGACAAAGGGGATTCGTCCGTTACCAGCCGGACGCGGTCCAGTTGGTCGTGAAACGTCGCGGAAGAGTCCCGCGTAGCCAGCCCCGCGGAACCACCCCCGCGACATAACCTCACATAACCTGACAATGGATAGAAAAGCGTGTTACACGACGAACGTATCGGCGCTCGATCCACCTCGGATCCTCCACCGATACAATTGCAAGGTTAAAAAATTGTTCGTTTCGATGCGATAACTTTCTCTAATCAGTATTGAATAAAAAGGTTGATATATTAACCCCTTGCGCTGTAACTCTTTTTATATTGCGTTGATTAGCACTTATTTGTCTGTAATAGTTTAACACGTTGAACGCCGCGTCACCCAAATGTGGATGACACTAATTTCCGACCAATCTTGAAAATTCATTTTTATTGCAATACATTTGAACAAATTCAATTTAACTACAATGTTCCGTATACTAAAGAGTTCTAATACCACATCATGTGACAAGTATTAACTTTCTAGTTTCGCTTCAATTAATTAAATTCTTTTAACTATGTGGAGATGTTAGGTTATGTCAGGTTTACGACACTCAGTGTGTTAAAGTCGTTTAAGTGACAAATATATGTACTATAATACTATATAGCGCAGGGCGCAGGGTGCAACCATAAATTTATTGGCAGCCCAAGTGATTTAACAAAATTAAATACAGCAATAAAATCAAATTAAATAGAATCAAATGGAATTAAATAAAATTAAATACAGTAATAAAATAAAATTAAATTAAATGAAATAGAATTAAACAAAATTAAATAAAATTAAATAAAATCAAATAAAATTAATTAAAATCGACTAATGACGATACTTTTCGAGTCGGCCAAAACGCCATCAATAAAATCGCAACAAATTCGTTCACCGTTCCCAAAATACCAACGTCGATCGTTATCTGGACGTCTTGGCCGTAACGGACGGTGATCGCCGCCGTCGGCGCGCGGTCCCGCTGCAGAGTGCCGATCGCGTTCTGGCATCGACGGAGATTGCGCCGGCTTGTGTTCGTTGGTGAACGGGATTGGAATTTCGATGCGATTAGGCGGCACGAATGTGTTCGCAATTAGATAATGGTGTGACGTAACCGAGAAACAGCTGCTAGGCTGATGCGACCGCGACAGAAAGAGACAGAGAGAGAGAGGGAGAGGGAGAGAGAGATACAGTCTTTGCCGAGCCAACGCGCGGCAGAGCGAGCGAGGGAACGAGCGAACGGAACGAAACGAGGTCAATAAGAAAAACGGTGCCTCGACGATTCGTCGAAGCGACGCGTCGCGACGGACGACGCGGCGGGGGGCGCCGATCAAAAATTCCCCTCGAGGAGAGACGCGCGAAACTCTCTGTTTCACGAGAGACAAACACGTTCGTCGATCGCGTGTTCCCGGTCCGCGGCGCGCGAAACTTTCGGCGCTGTTGGAATTTTGTTCGCGGCGATGTTTAATCCGATATGGAAACGTTCGATTTTTAGTGGAGGTGACGCGGCGCGATAGCGATGATTATAATGACAGCGGAAAGGACAGTGGTGATACTGACGAGGCAGAAACGATAGCAATGGTAATTACTATAGCAAAAGCGATTGATAGTAATAGCAAAATTAAAGACGATTAATAGCGATAACAATAGCAAAAATGACAGCAAAGCTAACGCAATATCAGAAACCATAGCAATATAAAAAGCCATAACAATATCACAGGCAATATCGATAGCAACATTAAAAAAATTTTGGATATTACAATAATATAATAATAATATAATAATAATAATATTATAATGATAATTATAATTATAAAGTGGAACTTCAATGTACAGTGAGGATATTATATTAATCATTTGTTTCGCAAGTGAGTCAACTTTCCCGTTTCCCTCGATTCCGATACGGGCTGTTATCGAGACAAATCGAACGAACTTTCCGTAATTGGTATTTTTTAAAAAATCTCACATATTTATTTTTCACTTCGGTCGCCTCCTATTTTTCAAACATGTTATTTTCCTTTAGTTCTTGTTAACTCTGCGAGCTCGTCTCCTCTATATCTGCTCTCAGGTTGGAAATGAAAAACGATAAAGGGGCGCCGGGCCGCAATTATTGAATTACGCGACGGAAGAGAACGCGCGCCAAGATTGTTATGACTACCGGAAGGAGAGAAGGTGGATGGGAGAGGTCGACGAAGGAAAAAAAAGAAAAGGGAATTAACGTTATTACTATAGAGAAGGTGGAACATCTTTCTCATCGATCATTCGTGTCGACGAACGAGGTTAAACCAGTTTTACGAAACGCGCGTGGAAGCGAAATTGCGAGCGGCGCGACGATCGCGGATAATTTTCGGGACGGTCCTCGGAAACGTATCGAAGCGAAAGGAGCGGATTTCTCGACGCTTAACACACGCTGTACATGCACAGGAGATGTATTAATACCGTTTTAAAAAATCCTTTTTTAATTAAAGAAAAAACCTAATTGCTCTTCTTTTTAAGAAAATCTCATTTCTTTTATAATTAAAAAAACCTAGTTTCTTTTCTAATTAAAAGAAAATATTTAACATTTGCGAAACTGTCGATGAAAGCTTGATAATAATTATATGACGAGACTTTTCGAAAAGGTTATATAATGCACTGTGTATTACGATTTTTTTTTTGCACATATCGGTCAATGTTAATTAGTATGTGATTTATGCTTTTTTATGCGATTTAGCTAATTTATATTTACGGTTCGGTAATTTTTATTTTAATGTTTAAATATCGGTGATAGGAGGGTGGAATTTTATTTCTACCCTTAGCAAACCATGCTATAAATTTTTAGGTACATCTGAGAGGTATTACAGGGCAAGGGGTTAATAACACCCCCAAATCTGGTACATTAATCTAGACATTACTGTACTTAGTAGACTTAGTAGACCGTGTTCTAAATTTTTATGACAAATCCAACACAATATTACAAAGCTAAGGGTTAATACCACCCCCATACCTAATGTATTAATGTACACGTTACTATTCCGTATCACAATTAACACATTCACCAAACCAATAAAATCCACAAAACGATAATTGAATCACAATGTCCCTATCTAAATAAAAATATAAATATTCCTAGGACTCAAAGAGACAGGATACCCTCCTTACCCTTTAGTCCACATACGTACATCGTCCGTATACGGGCGACGGAATCGTATCGCGCCGTCAGGCGCGTGCAAAGCGACTGCAAGCTAATTTGATTTTTCCTCGCGAGCGAACGTTGTCCCGTCGTTCGTTTATTTCTCCGCCGACGGACCCACGCTTCAAAAAGGATGAATCGCTATCGCCGCGATCGTTGTTCCGCTTTCTCATCACGCCCCGCCTCGTTTCTTCCCGTTTCTTCTTCCCCCCTCTCCCTCTCTCTCTCTGTCGTTCCCGTCATGCTCCGCACACGCCCACGCGGACGCAGATGCCGTGCTATTGGATCGGATCCTACGTCACGGCGAAAGCCAACGGGACGCGGGACGACGCACACGTAGGGAACATTAATCTTTGCTCGCTGTTTATCCGTCTTCTGTTTAATTTCCTCTTTTCGACGTGGCCATTTCCTTGCGGGAACGAGGGCCCGTCGGCAACACGCGAGAAACAAGCCGGGCGAACCGGGGGCGGCGGCGACACACCCGGAACCTGCGCGAAAACTCGCGGCCGCGATGCAACGCTGGGAACCGGACGTTTTCCTTTTCAAGTCAATATCTCTTTAAAACCAGTTAATTGTGGCGCCCTCGTTTAACATTAGATTTACGGAATCCGTCAAAATGACGGGTCACCGATTTGTTAACGTACTATTATTCAGATTTTAAAGATAAATTTATCGATTATATTTACTATAATTATTTATATTTATTTATTCATCGATTACATTAACAATTAGAATAAATCGTTACTTTCGTAAACAAATATAAAACGGCGGCTTTTATTACTCCGTAAACCTAGTGTTAAAAGTGCGCACAGTTGATATGATATGACAATAATAATAATAATTAATTAATTAATTAATTAGTAGATATGTACACTGGAAATTCGCAGAAATAAAAGAACGTCGTCGACGAAGAAACAGAACGTTCACTGCACGAGTCTACGTTATTGTAGATCACGCTAGGCTTTTCCAAGCGGTCCGAGAGTTCGAACGTTGACGTTCACGTTCGCGTTCGCGACGCACGATGTATAATTCAAAGGCGGAGAGCTGGATCGGTATCGAGATCGGGAGCGTACGGTTTTCGCGCGCTTCGCGATTTAACGAAGTGAACGCGCGCGGCCCGGAATCGAGCTGGATCGTCTGCCTGTTCCACAGAGAAAGAGAGAGAGAGAGAGAGCGAGAGAGAGGACACGCGGAAAATTGCCGATAATACGCGAGCTCTTTCGCCGAAA
>NC_135781.1:32841217-32877307 GCF_028453695.1 Augochlora pura
TCTTATAATTTTCTCTTATAAACAATATTTAATAATAAACAATGTTTATTTTATTTCTCTTCTGATCTCTCTTACAAACAACGAGGGTACGAATACTTATGGGACTGGCTGTATGTATGCACTCTTGTCGCTCCGGGGAAATTTCATTGAATTCGGGGGCTCTCTTGCGCTCGGCCGACATCGGAAGCGGGACTTGTAAGCAGCCCCGGTGAACGCGATATTCGAAAGGGCTGGCGGATACGGACAGAGAAAGGGGAAGAGAGCGAAAGAGAGAAGAGAGCAGATAGATGCAGATAGATAGACAGAGAAAGACGGAGCGATGCGGATAGAAAGACATAGGAACAGACATACAGAAAGAGAGATAAAGGGAGAGAAAAAGAAAGAAAATAAGAGCGATGTAGACGGAGATACAGAGAAAGATTGAGACAGAGAGTGAAAGAGAGCGAGAGAGAGAGAGAGAGCTATACATACAGAGAGACAGAAAAAGAAAGAAATTGAGAAAGCAATGCAGATAGAGAGACAGAGAGAGAGAGAGAGAGAGAGAAAGAAAGAAAGAAAGAGAGGGTGGAACACCCAGCGTGAAGAGACAAAGAAAGGGATAGAAAGGGGAACCGGAAGAGCGCCGGAGCCGGGCTAGACGGTCCGCGAGCACAAAGGGACAAGTAGAAAGTAAGCGCACGGCCGAACAAAGTTTCGAGAGAGGGGGGCAGCTTGTCCGCGGTAAGTCGCCGTAGAACTTACGTGGAAAGTTAAGACGAAAAAGTTAACGTTCCGTAGAGTGCTCCGGTTCATGAAAGTCGGGTCCGCGGTTTCGCGAGCGTACGTCACCGCGATAGCCTCCCTCTCTCTCTCTCTCTCTTCGTGTCCTTTGCACTCGATTTTCTGTACCCCGGTGCTCCGAGAGATAGAGAGACGACTCGGTCTCGCACCTGTTCGCCCTCTTTGGACCCGTTCGCGCGAGACGATTCCGTCGGATCCGATCTGCTTGCGTCTAAATCACCTCGGGAAAACCAGCCCGGCGATATTTCTCGGTCACCGGTTACCGGCTTTAACCTCCACTGCACGGTGACCGGGTCCTTTCGGACCTGGAAATTGAAGGATTAATTCTTTGAACTGTAAGAAGGTGTTAGACTGGTGATAAAGAGTCAATGCAACATGTATTAAATATGAATATTATTAATTTTTTCTAGATCGTAAGCACGCTATAAATATCAATTTTATTTCTCGTCTAAGAAATAATTCCAATCGAAAATTATTTAATCGTTGCAACCGCGGAGATAAAGATACTGCAAGGGGTTAAGATCAATATCTAAAACCCCCGTAAAATAAAATAAATATACTCAAAGAACTTTTATGAATTTTTTAAGAATTTATTATACGAGTTTATTTCGACATTTATTCTTATTTATTCTTGCTTGTTCTTATTTTATGGGTCAGTTCGAACCCAATCGCGGCGCCTCGCGCGCGAACAGCCGACCACCGGTGGGGGTTGTTACCCTCGGGTGAACCTGAAAAACAGTTCGCATTCGGTGCTTCGCCGCGGTTTCTCCTCCCCCGTGGCCGACGACGGAGGAACGTTTCCCCCGTGCGCGCAAAAGCCCCCGCGGTCTATTTATAATTTTGTGAAACCATGTCAAGGGTTAGCAGCGATCGCGGTAATGGAGTTACGAGAAACTCCCGGGAACGGAGCACGGTTGCCTCGCGTTGACATCCGGCTCGAATCGAAGCTCTCGCCGTCTTCCCTCCCCGAAACTTGTCAGTAACTTGACGTAAATTTCGCCGAAACTTGCCGCGCGAAACTCGCCGACAAACCGGTATAAATATTGTTATCGGGTCGTTCCGGAGTCGTTGTCGTCCACCCGTTTCCCGTGGCGCCGTTTCGTCGTCGACGGGGCTCGTCGTTTCGTTTCGTTTCATTTACAGCCGAGCGATCGTTGCGAAGTACACGTGAAACGAGAGGAAAGAATTTTATAATAGCGATCACGTGACAGGAACAATTCATCAAAAATGCAAAAGAACAATTCATCAAAAATGCAAAAGAACAATATATCAAAAATGCAAAGGAGCAATTTATCAAAAATGCAAAGGAACGATTTATCAAAAATTCAAAGGAACGATTTTTACATAAATTAAATAGTTGGCATAATTGGGCCGGGTGGGTTCTCTAAAAATAAGGGTAAAATAAAGGAGAACAATATTGCGTGGGAGGCTTTGTTTTCGAAGCGAATTTAATGGAATTAAAACAGCTGAAAAGATGCCCTCTTAACAACGATATCTCCGCTGAAAACAATCGATTAAACTCGACGAAAAATACGCCGATTGCTCGAGAGTATCATCGCGCTGGTAAACAAGCTCCTACCGGAGATCGGCTTGTTAACCCTTTGCACGCGAAGCCATATTATTCTAAATCTGAAATAATTTTACAAAATTAGAAAGTTAAAATAATTTTCTAAAATAATTTTTGGTACGTGATTTCGAAAACGAAGTCACCCACGCGTTCTAGTCGGCCATGATTTCCGGCTGGTTTCCAGAATCTGGCTGACCCAATTTGTGCCATGAATTATGAAACACCCTGTACGGCTCTGCTCTATCTATCCATCCATCTATGGCTGGGACGGACGTCCGTTCCGAGCCGGGGCGGAGACTTTACCCGTAGAGATCCCCCGCGTTATCGGAACTATGAACTTGTGTACGACATGTATATTAACCTTAACGACAGCGACGGTGGCCCGGGCTCTCGTCGCCCGCTCGGTGGTCCGTGCTCGATGACCGCGCGCTACTATCCGTGATCGTAACGCGATCGGAGGCCCGTCGACGCACGCCGGCCCAAGTGAACCAAGTAAACCAGGTATACCAAGTATAGAGCCGGAATGCGGCCGATTTATCGGACGTGAACGCGATAAGGTTTCAGAGAAGTCTGCATTGTCCGGGGTTATTGATTTTTCGTCGATTCGATAGGCGAAACGAGGCGGATTATCGCGCCAATCGGCCGCCTATACCAACCAGCACACCTCTCCCACACACTCTCTCTCTCTCTCTTTCTCTCTCTTTAATCGTACCGGCGCGTGCACGTGTGCACGGTAATCCGTTTAACCCTCCACGGGCCGAATTTTTCTTTCAACCCTTTGCGGTCGGACGGCGACTCTAAAAATTATCATGACACGCTTTTAAAATAACAATTTTTTAAATATGCCTGTGATATAGTCAATTTTCCCGCGATAATAAAATATCACGGCCTTCACTACACACTTTTGTACCTTGTATTTTGAAGGGGTTTCTTAAACTTTAATAATTGAACTGCTTCGTAACAGCAACGACAAGAATCGTGACTAACTGTTCTGAGGTACTGAGAGGAACTAACATTCAGTCACGAGCGTAACGGGCAAAAAATCAGTCCGCGAGCTCGGCTTGTTATGTTTACGTTTGACCCAAGTACATATGTGTTCGCGACTCAGACTCGCGATATATTATGTTTGGCCCAAGAATCTGTTCGCGATGTTTATGTTTGGCCCAAGTAACTGTTCGCGAGTCTGACTCGCGATATTCATGTTTGGGCAAAAATCTTCATCGCGAGTCTGACTCGCTAAAGTACGGGAAGGGGTTAACAAAAGTGCTCGCGACGGTGTTTCACCGCTGGCTGGTTCATTGTTGTGTCGCCGTTTTAATCGATGCGGACCGCGTCCGCGTGATTCCGAACGGTGCGGTCCGCGCGCGCGGTTTGTTCCTCGCTCGAAACGTTTTAACGATCCTCGGAGTTATAATACGCGGGGGAAGGGGGAGTGGAGGGGGCGTTATACTTTGTTTTCTCTGTGTATTGTTTTGTTTAGCGTTACGGTTAAGTTTATCGTTCAGATTTACCGTCTAGTTTACGCGGTCTGGTTTATTGGTTGGGTTAGGCTTGTTTGTTGTCTGGTTCAGTTTTGCTTAGCGTTTAGTTTATTGAATCTGCGTGTACGAGACGTTACAACCGCTTTAGCGTTGTAATTAAGAGCGGGTAATTTGAAGTGGGCGGGGTTTTACGGCCTTTTGAAAAATTGTGATAAAAGCGGCGATAAAGCGGACGTATTTTCAGTGAATTATTGTGGAATTTAAAACAAGCATTCTTGAATTGTTTACGCAATTTGTTGATTCGCTGACTCTTTGATTTTGCTCCTGTTATGGATGTTTACCCGTATGTACAAACGAATTGAATTAAATTGAATTCTATTGGAATAAATAAAATAGGTCACATTCCATTAAATCAATGAATTTAAATCTCATTAAATTAATTAACATACATATACTGTATCGCTCGGCGCAGTCGTCGTTCGAATCGGCAACGTTCGACGCCAGTCGTAGGGCGAGCCGTAAAAAGCGACCCCATAGCCTCCGGCACAAATCGATCTTGGAAAATCGTCTCGCGCGCGTTTTACGTTTCTCGCGGAAAATGTCCGCGCATCCAAAGACCGTCGAAAAATCGCGCGCGCCGCGGAGAAAGTTCCTCCGGAGCAGAGGCTAGATCGTGACGCGCGCGCGTCCGCCATAAAGTCATAAAAGTCATAAAGCTCGGAGGGGCGGGGGCGTTCGACGCGGCGCGGAGTTGCCATCGATAAAATTTGTGAAATATTCCCGCCGGTATCGCAGCGAGGCGGCGGTTCTAATTCGAGCGATGGTAAAAATACGATGGACCGCGCGCGAATAAATAAGTCGGATCGTTATTCGATGCAAATGTTTCTCTTTTTGTCGCGGCGGCCCTCTTTCCACCGCGTACCGCTGTGTATGTGTGCGCGCTCGCGCGCGGCGTACACGCGTATGTCAGCGTTACACGCGGCGCGCACAGGTGAAACCCCCGACCGACCCCGTCGCTCGAAACAACGGGGCTCGTTGCGAAAACCAGGCGCAGAGAGCCGATGTAACGCTCGCAATCGATTCGAAATAATTCAACGAATTAAATTGCTTTATTCGGTCAATTTATGCGGCCGATAAATATTCTTTAACGATCCGGGGACTCGGCCGACGTCGATGCGACCCCGGGACTCCCTTCTGTTTTGTTCTATGGCGAGTCAAGGGGGAACGGAGTCGCGACGGGAACGGATTCTGAGCTACGAATACTGTCATCAATTCTGCGAATTCAATGCCATGAATTTTACGGTAGAAATTCTAAGCTTTAATTCGGCGCCATGATTTCCACGCTTTGAATTTTAAACCTCGAAGTCCACGCTTTAAATTCTAAGACTTTGAATTCCACGCTTTGAATTTTAAGCCTTGAATTCCACGCTTTGAATTCCAGGCTTTAAATTCAACGCCTCGAACTCGGCGCCACGGAGTCCAAGCTTTGAATTCGACGCCACAAATTCTACGCTATGAAATCGACCCTACGAATTCGACACCCCAAATTCAACACCGTCGAATCTACGCTAATAAGTCTGCGCCTCGAATTCTACGCTACGAACTCCACGAATCCTATACCACAAATTATACACTGCTAATTTCGCGCCACGCGTTTTCTATGCTGCTAATTTCGCGCCACGCGGTTTCAACGCTGCTCATTTTGCTCCATAATTTTTCAATGCTGCTAATTTAGCTCCATAATTTTTCAATGCTGCTAATTTAGCTCCATAATTTTTCAATACTTCTAATTCTGCGCCAAGCGTTTTCGCTACCAATTTTCTTTCCCAATTTTTCAACGCTGCTAATTCCGTCCCCCACAGTTTTTCAATGCCGCCAAATTCCGCGGAACGAGTCGAACGCCGCGAAATTCTGCGCGACGGATCTCTCGCTCGAAGGGATCGCTCGACGGGATCGCGTTGGTTACGACGCGCTACGCGTAACTCGAGAGGCGCAACTTGGCTGCAATAGGCAAAGGAGGATCCCCCGGAGTTGCTGCTGCGACGCATTCCTGTCATTCCGGCTGGAAGATATCACGTTTCCGACGCCCCATTGTTCTTGGAAATGCATGCATGTCGTCCGCTTGCCGACGCGGCGCAGGTATCGTTGACGGTGCCGCGTCTTTATTTTAGGCTAAGACCCCCGTTTCACGCGCAGATGTACCTGCATTGTGATGCTGGGAGATTGAGGGGACGGAATGACAGCGTTTCGTTCTGATCCTCCTCGAGCAGTTGATGGTAAGGCTGTTTAACGGGCCCTGACTTAGACGCGGAGATGGCGAAAGCATGATTGAGGGAAAATCAAAATTATTTGAAAAAAATAATTATTACGAAATTATTTGAAAAAATAATTATTACAAAATTGTTGTAAAGAGAGGTTCTTGAGATGATTTGGAGTAACTTTTTCCTCAGCGAAAATTTAATTCGTAGCTTTGTTTACGAGTTATAGAAGAAAAACGTTGGCCAATGAGAGAAGAGTTTGGTCAACGCGTGGCGGCTGACCTCGTCTCTCATTGGTCACCGTTTTTCGTCAATAACTCGTGAACGAAACCGCGGATTGCAATCGCGCTAAGGAAAAAGTTGCTCCAAATAACCTGAGGAACCTCTCATCTCTCATAAACAACATAATTTTGGAAAATCTTCATGGTCTCACCCTCATGATGAGACCTTAATAATCTCACGAATAATCTTTAAACTAAATATATATTGTCGCGCGTTCTCTGAGACCGTCGCGGCATCTCGTTCAATCTTTATTTAATTATACAACTTTTACAACTATTAACTATAATGAGGCAACATAACCTGAAATAAAGAAAACGCCAGATTCGTCTTTTGATCGAAAATGCGACGATAAGATCGCGTCAATTTGTTATGGTTAATATCTTATCCAAAAGAGTGATGTTCGTCGTTTTCGAAACAGGCGGTAATCTCGCCTGTAGTTCTCCACAGCGGAATTTCAGTTCGAGAATACGCGAGCGGTGTCCCGCGTTTTCGTTCCCGTCGCATCGGCGACGGGAAATAATGTTAAAACTTTGCGAAAGCACAGGGTAAAGCTTCTCCCTTGTTTGGAAGACGCAAATGCGTCGCGAATGCATAAAATCCGGGCGCGCGCACTAGTCGAGCAAAATACTAAAAGCCGTCGTTACACACGCGCATACATAATGAATGCGATTACGTTCGGACCGTCCGTGCCGGTGGCGCCGAACAGAAATTCGCGCGAAATATCATCGTTTATTCGACCGTCGATGTTTTCTGTTAATCGCATCAGCCCTCCCCTCCCGCTTCCCTAGCGCGGCACACTTTTTTCCACGATATTTCTCGCACCGAGATCTCTCTTTTCCGTCGATCAGGATCACGTTCCGAACGTTTGTTCCGTTCGTTTCCTGTTTCCACCGCTTTCGTATCACGGCGCAGGTAGGGAACGATCAAGTTTGTGTAAAAACTCTAGGATTTTTCGACAGAAATTAGACAGGCGGATTACATATCTTTTTTTATTTTGAAATCAAACTTTAAAATGTTCTGGTACGAGGGAAAAATATTGAGAGTGACGCACGAATCATTTTCGGCATCGGAGATTTATATCAAGTTTGATATTTTCCCGCGAAAAATGTTGGCTTATCCGCTTCGACGTGCGATTATTTTATTATTCGTTTCAAAATGTACACTCTTTGTACTACGTGATTCGCAAATCCCGCGCGTTTATAAGTACTCGGGTGTTTGTCTGATTTATTAACAACGGTGTTCTACAAAAAAAAACCGCCCTGCCTTCATTTCAATTTTATCGCTTTACGACTGCGCAAAAATCAAAATCCGTTGCGCACAATTGGAATACAATTAGCGATTTAATGTTTTGTTTGAAACGAGGTCTGAATAACTTAAATCCAGTCCTTTAGTGATATGGTCTTTACAAGTGGAAAAATTAGATATTTATACCGGTCTAAATGACTGCAATTTTTCATTAAATATTAGAGGTGAGCAGTTTATTGTACAATCACTGAAATACTTCTTTTTTAAAATTTTACTATTATTTGGAGTAAAAAGAAATATAAATCGTTTTTTATTAGATTGGAAACTATGAAACGGGCGTTTTTGGTTAGTCTTTGCTCAGTAGCGGCGCCCGTTTCATAGTTTCCAACCTAATATATTATAGGAACACGACTTCTACCCAATTTATTAGGTTGGAAACTATGAAACGGGCGTTTCTGTCTATTCTATCTTCAGCTGCGACGCCCGTTTCATAGTTTCCAGCCTAGTATTTCGCTACATTCCCATATCGCTTATCAAAGTTTCCACTATGCTATAGTACAAGATTCGGCAATCGGCCGACGACATCCACGGAAATACGTGTTCCGTTTGCACCTAGCGAGGCTTTCGCGCCGCTTTGGTCGCGCGCGCGCGCGCGCGCTGCCCAAAGAGGATAACGCCGGCTGCTGGCTGCCGACCTAGCTTCGCGACCAACGCTCTTCCGATTCTTCCCTTTTTTTCTTTTTTGTGTCCCCCGGTTGGATCGCGTTCGGTTAATCCGATTTGGCTCGGACAACGCGTCCGATCGATATCAAATTTTTCGGGCGTCGGGTCGCCGCGGCGGAACAACGACGCAACGAAGCGACAAACAGATCCTTCTCGCGGCGGAATAGAACGGTTCTCGTTGCCGATCCGAGAGCAATTATCGGACGGCGAGCCTAACCGCGGCGACGCGAGACGATCCCATCTTCGATCGATTCGATTAGGTGGGGGGCCATGCATGAGTTGACGCGTCGCTCGACGTAAACAACGTCTCGAAGATCCACGGCAGAAATTACAGCGAGTCGAAAAAGTATTCGTGCACCTAGTTTTTTTGCAGTAACTTTACATAAACGATTGGTACACAAACAAAAACTATTTCGATTAATAGTCTCCCATGTATGAAGATAATATGCAAATCGTCCGTGCTTTCTAAAGAAACAAAAATAATAAAAATAATAAAAATATCGCTTCGTAGCTCGGTCAGTTGTGTAATCGCTTTTCGTTGGGTTGTTTTACATTTTGAAAAATTGCCCGCAGATACGTCCAACTTATCGCGCGTTGTTTAAGATTCAATTAAATCCGCGTGAAATTATTCTCCGTCCACGCGAAGAAGAATCGTTCCGGTTTTATATTTCGCATTCGAAAATGTAAATTGCGTAATTGTTATGTAAGTGCGGTTTTACTCGGTATGATCGAAGCCATAAACGGCATAATTGTTGCGCAAGCGGCTGCGTAACGTCGGACTCTTTCGTATCTGATAGAAGCGGGATGTTGCTGCGTTATTGATATTGTATAATGACTGGAATTGCGAATGAAGGTATTGATAAAAGATAGACCCCTTATAAATAAATAATAATAATAAAATTAATGATAATAATATTTCTGTCGCGTCTCTTAATACTTTACAAATCTCTGCACTCTATACTAAACTCGGCTATATCAACTTCTTTATTAATTTATCTGTTAATTAACTTAACCACAAAAATCCTCCGCTAAATAATAGTTAATTAATAACCTCGCTATCCAAGCAATTTAAGACGCTCCCTTCTAAAAGTATTACGTCACGCCCGACAAATGAAGCGTCTTACATTTTGTATCGCTGAACGTACACGCGTCGAGTCCGCGCTACAAAAGGGTCTCGCGAGGGTTTCTCGTTAACAAAGAATAATAATAATAATGAAAAGAAGTCTCGTTCGACAGCGTGCAGCTGACGCGTAAAAACGGTCCGCGCCGGGTTTCTTCGGGCGTCGATCGTCGAGCTCCACGGAGCGGAGCGTGAAAAAGGATGGCACTCGCGGAAGGGAGAGATAAGAACGATCATCATCCCGCGTTCAACTACACGGGGAACAATCCGCTATAGTATAGGCCCGGCACGAGGTTTCGTTTCGCGAATAGGGTGTTCTCTACAGGGTGTCCCAAATATTCCTGAGATTATTCGAAGTAATATTTTCCTTTGCAATAATTTTCTGCGAGGTATTGTTAACGAATTGTTGTTATCGAATAATATAATATTTGTTATCGAAGCTATTTTCAACTGCGGCTCTACAATAATTTTTCTGGCTTTAGTATTTTCGTTTTATATAACAGTTACAATTTCAATATTCTATCTATGCTTTGGTGATATTTATAAAAATAATTTTGGAGGAGTGTTATAATAATCGTAACGGCGCCCAGAGAGTGGTTGCTCGATTTTACACGAAATCGAATAATTTTAGCGGTGCCTCAGAGTCACCGCTCGAGTGCGAAGGGTTAACACAGCCTGTACAAATCGAACTCGGCACCGTATCGGCGTACAAGATCGTAAAAGATCATCGAAGGCCGGGTGTGTTTAAAAATTCGCGAAAATTCGCGGCGCAGGGGAGAGTTTCGCCGCACGAGCAAAAAAGCGAACGAAGATAAGGCGAGCCCGGCGGAGGGCGTAGGGCGAGAGGGAGGAAGGGGGGAGGGGAGGGAAAGGTTCGACGTTATCGCAACTTTCGAATCGGACGAGGCAGTTTGTTGCGCGCGAATTTACCGGCGGCCGCTACCCGCCGCTATCCGGGCCGCCGTCCGCCTGCTCCGCACGAGTCCCGTTGACTCCGAGGAGTCCGTCCCGGAGATGATATCTCCATTCCCCGAGCGTATCCTCTCTCCGACGGAACGGCGACGGTAAAGTACTCGCCGTGACAAGAAAGATGCCGGCGGGAACCCGTCCCCCCTCCTCCACCTCCCTCCCCGTCCAATCGCTCTCTCTCTTCTTTCCTGCCTCGTTAAGTCCGCTCGCGTTCCCGTCGCTTTCGTTTCCCCCTCCCCTCCTCCGTCCCCTTCCCGCCTCGTCCGCGTGTCCACGGCAGCGTCCCGCTTCGCAGAGATCGGTCGCCGCGATACCCCGATACCGATAGCCCGGCCATCGAAGATCGGCCGTTTCCTCTATCCTGCAACACGTTTCCCTGCTCGCAGGATCATCTTTTTTCTTCGCCTTTTCTCTTCGCGGACACCTGCGAGCAAGATTCGCGCGCGAGTATGGCGGATGAAAAGTTGAGAGAAAAAAGGAGGGAACGATAAGCGGTTAATGTGCTTAATTGGATTACGAGAGAGGTGGGGAGAAGGAGCGGTGATAGTATATATCTCTGCTGTATTGCTTCAATTTGTCTGAATGATTTACGCGGTTTGGGACGTGCCGGTGATGTGTTAAGTGCATTCGTGATAATATATTTATTATGTATGTATATTGTGGTAATAGTGATGTATAGTATAATTAATCGTGTATTATATGTGTTATCGGTAATGTATGAAAAGCTGCTGTTCTATAGAACGTTTAGGCATTGTACGATATATTAATGGCTGCAGTTTTTAGGCGATGTGTGGAATATGAGGATTATTACGTACTAGGCTTTTTACTGGAAAAAAGTGGAATTTAATTTCTAAGTAATAAGAGAAATTGGAATTTATCTTTAAGTAATAGAAAAATTGAAATTTACATCCAGACAATAGAAAAATTAGAATTAACTTCGAAGTAATAGAAAAATTTGAACCTAATTTCCAATTAATATAAAAATTGGAACTTTACTTCCAAGTAATAAAAAAAAATTGGAATTTACATCCAAGTAACAGAAAAATCATAATTTATTTCCAAATAACGGAAAAATAATAAAAAGAACCAAGAAAGGTTCAAAACATTTATTACTGCCCCAAAAGAAGTTATTACATTTCACGAGAGATACGTAGTCTTTTTCAAGCCACCGTATGCACGTACGCCGCGTCGAAAAACGGAGGGAATTCTCTAGCCGCGGCCGATTTTCTCGAATCTCGGCGGACGTCGCGTCGCATCGCGTCGCGGCGAAGCGTTCCATTGGGATGAAATGACGCAGCACGTCGGAATCGCGAGCGATTTGTCCGCGTAGCCGCGGTTCCAGCATCGTTGTCTCACTGATCCCTTCTCCCTCCCTCTCTATCTCTCTCTCTCTCTCTGTCTCTCTTCCTCCCTTCTCTTTCTCCCTCACTCTGTTTCTCTCTACTCTTTGGCGAAGTTCGCGGCCATTTCGTGCGCGCCTAATAACCTGGAAAACACCGGGAATTTACTTTGGAACGTATCGGCCAAATACCGTTATCGGTAGAGGAACAGCTCGAAGAAAGCTAAACGAGACGAAAGACCAACAAACCACCCTCTCGCCGACTCCGTCACGGTTTCAAATTACGCAAATTTCGCTCGATCTCTCGATCTTCGAAGCGTTCGCGGATGCAAGGTACCTCGTCTGGCGAACAGAGAAAGAGAAAGAGAGAGAGAGAGAGAGAGAATTCCATCCGAGGTATCGATCGTTTCATCTCATTCATTTATTCATCGGATAAACTGTTTCACCGTAGGAAGAGAATACGGCCGGCGCGAGCCGTCGGGAAAACGGAAAATTTATATTGTACTTGTATTATGCAACGCAACAACTTTCTGGATCGATTGTTAAAAAATTGAACACGAGGCAGGAATGTATCTCTTGTTTTATTGATTTCAATGTGTTGGGTGGAGAATAGCGGTGTATTAAATATTTCGAAAATGTATTGACTTTTTTTATATAATATACATATATTATATGGATTGTAGTTAGTACAGTTTTAGTATAGTTTTGAGCGACCTGATATATATATAGATTTTCACTGATTTTTTATTCTTTGATATGGTGGTATGCGATCATCTCTAATTCTCGTGTTACTGCCATTAATCTTATCATTATTATTAATATCATCCTAATAATAATGCTATTATTATAATTCTAATATTATTAGAATAATAATATTAATATTATCACTGTTATTCTTATTATTTTTATTATGCATTCATGTACTCCTATACTCGCTATTTATTCAATCATTTCTATCATAAATTATATAAAATCCACAGTCTACTAATAACAGTAAAATAATTTTATCATTTACTAATAATTCATTATTAAGTAAACCGGATTTTACAGAATCAAGATTTTACGGATTTTACGGATCAAACAGAATTAATAATTCTTTCATTAATAATTTTTTATATCTGCTTCCGCGTGAACCTAGAGTCCACATGATTGATTATTCCATCGATACAATTTCGAGATTCATATATTGCGCGATCGTTTACAGAATAAGACATAAGATGAAAAAGAATAACAACCTGGCAGAGAAAGAAGAAAAAGAAGGGTGAAAGAAGAGAAAGAAAGGAAGCGTTGGTTCGACCGGGGCTCGGCTCGCATAAGGTTGCGGCGTGTTTCGCGCCGAGGCCTCTCGCGGCTAGCGGTTTCCGTTCGGCCGGGCAACCGGTTTCCCCGCGAGCACCGGCCTGACGTCATCCTACCTGCATGCGATTTTAAGGATATCGAAGGACGACCGAGCAGGAACGGCTTCGCGGAGCAGGTGAAAACTCGCGGCACGGGAACCAGCCGAGAACCGTAAACACGCGACTTTTCCTCCGTCGACGATCGCGTGCGTCGATTCCTTCCTCCGACTCTCGACGATTACGCGTGTTCGAAAAGCAGATCATGACGACAACGACGATTATAAGCTATAAGTATACAGGATGACATTGACAGAGTTTATTCATAGCATTCGCACTAAATAAATTATTACTAGAAATTTTCGTCGCGTGCCAGACTCAAAGTAGTGTCTTGTCAAAGTATAACAAGGGGTTAATAAAGAATGATAATAATAAAGAATGATAATAATTAAGAATAATAATAATTAAGAATAATAAAGAATATAGTATATAATAAAGACTAATAATTACAGTAAATGTCATAGAAAATTCATCGTGTAATGATCGTTCGCTCGCGAGAGTTCGTCCCGCGAATTCGCGGGAGTTCGAGAGAGTTTCGAGCCAAAGGAAAAGCGTCCCGCGATCGCAAGAAACTCGAATTAAGGTCAACCGCCTGCCGAATCAAAGAACACTCCGCCGAATATGTAAATGCGAGGCGAGCACGTCGTTAATTCAAGACGATTACCCTTAATTGCCGGCGAGCCTGTTCCGCGTTCCGTGCTCGTGTTCTCGACCCCCCCGGCTGCAGATTTTTGTTTCGGTGGCCGGGGAAAAGGAAAAACGGGAGGTGGGAGCGAAACCGGGGGAAAAGAGATAATGGCGAGAGAAAAGGGCGAAGAGAGGCGAGAGAAAAAGGCGAAGAGAGGCGAGAGAAAAGAGCGAAGAGAGGCGAAGGAAGGGGAGCGAGGGGTGGTGGAAGGGGGGGAAGAGAAAAAGGGAGGAAGAAAAGCAAGGGAGGAAGAGAGAGATAAATGGAGAGATGAGGGGAGGGCTCGTTAGAGATTTTTGCGCGCGACGCTACTGGCCCGGACGTGTTTCAGCATGCCCGACGAGCTATTACGTTCGATCGAGGATCCGTATAAAAAATGCAAAACGTTTCACGTCCGATAGGTTAGCTGCATCGATCCTGGAGGGGGGAGACTTGGTTCCTTAGAAAATGCGGAGAGAGATTACCAGCCGAACTCGATACTCCTGGTCGCCGTCGTTGTACCTACTTACTTAATAATACGCCCGCCGAACATTACTATAGCACAGCTATATCGGGCAGCCACGGAAAGAATATGGCTCCAACGAGAACAGATTGCATAATACTCTGGGAGCTTCTGTTTGCCACGATTCGTCGATTCGTTGAGTGGTTGAGTTGTGGATTCGTTGATTGGTAGATTCGTTCATTCGTCTATTCATTGATTGGTCGAGTCGTAGATTCTTCGATTCATTGATTGATCGAGTCGTTGATTCGCTGACGCGTTGATTTGTTTATTCATCTACTCATTGATTGGTCGATTCATTTACTCATCCACCCATTTATTCGACAACCCATAAATTAATTAATTCGACAATCCCTTAATTCCTTAATTGCTTACTTCCTTAAGTATAAAAACATCTTCCCCAACTACAACCCCCATCAAAATTTTATTTCACTGCACTCACTCAAACGAAACACCTTGTACACACTACTTACTATTATATAGTATATACTAGGTATAGTATATACTGGAGGTACTAGGTAAGAGTATAGATATATGTTATACATATGTACAATAACGCTCGTTAAGAATCGCGAAATGAGCGTCTTTTTATCCTTACCTCTCCAAATGAAAATAATGCAGCCGCTTTTAAGCGGTCCATGAATTTATCGTTAACAACCCCATGAAACCTCTGCGGTCTACCCTAGCGTGCTGCGCGAGCCGCTGCCCCCCTGCGCGCGCGCGGAGGCAAAACCGCAACGCGTATGACCGGCTTTACGCAATCTTCAGGTTTTCGTTACGAAACGATTGCGGGACGATTCTCTCTCTCTCTCTCTCTCTCTCTCTCTCTCTTCCGAGGTCCACGAGGTCCGCGCGTTCCCCGAGACTATCATTTATCTTGGAGCCGCGCATTAAGCGGCCGTAATTAATGGATCGGGCCGGGGCCGGCCGGGCAACCCCGCGCAAAAACGTTGCAAAACCGCGCGTCGCGAATATTTCTGTGACACTCGAGGAACCGGTCCGTTTTAATTAGCTTGTAATATCCCCGGGTCCGTGGCGGATGATCGATCCCTTTGGGAACCGTTACCACGTCGCGGCGCGTCGCGGCTTGTTAACCGGCCGAATTCTCTCCGGCGATCTCTCGTGGTTCCGAGGTTTCGGATATGCGCGGCTCGATTTCACTGTTGGCGAGTGGCGAGGATAGTCGCCAACAGATGGATTTTCTTTTCCAGAAAGATATCTAAGACCGTTCCTTGTTTCTGTATATATCGCTGAAAACGTCCTTTTACCCTTATCCCTTTATCCCAGCTTTATTTCTACTCGCTGCGCAGGAAGAATTTTTAATTTAATTTCGAAATTCAAATTCTCTCATTTTGAGCTTGTCACGTGCACCGTGAGCTTTCCTTACCTTTTCCTTATCTTATTTTTTTCCTGGAGCCCTTATTCCTATTTCTTTAACCTTGTTAATTTTCAAATTTATCATCAGAGTTTTTTGCAAATCTTTTTTTACTATATTATTATTACGGACTCCCACTTAACCCCTTGCACTGTGACTCATTTTATCCTGCGTTTATTAGTAATTATTTGTCCTTAATACTGTCCTTAGTAGGGTCAGATAATTTTTATTTTCTATATTGTCTTTATTTACTGCCGTTTCTAGATTTTTACAGTAGAGGAATTCAATTTGATTTCGACTTGGAAGAAATTAATAATATTCATATTTAGCAGAGCTTGTGTGGAATCTTTGTCATGAGTATGACTCATTGTTATAGTGTAAGGGATTATCTCCCCACCTCATCACACATAAAAAACAAAATCCTTATCCTTTATCCCTGTCTAAGGTTATGCGACATAACCTAAACCCTGTCTAAGGCAGAGCCCACTAAAAAGTCCTACTTAGTCCACCAGCGAGCCCTGACGAGACAGCTCTCCCTTCCCTTTTCCTTCGCCGAGCCAATAAAATCACCAAACCTCGTCAAAATCACCGAAGTTCGCGACTCGATTTCTCGAATACGCGACGCTGTATGCATCGATACAGTCGCGCGAAGCGTTGCGATTTCGGAGACGGAGGACGAAAAAGAGGGACGGAATAAAACGTAGAGACGACGCGGGCCGTGAGATGGTAACAGGAATCGCTGAAATTCCGAGCGGAAACCTTCCGGCTACCGTCCACGCCCGCAATGAATTTTCTAATTAAGATTGGGCAGCATTACTCGACGCTTTGCACTCGACCCCTTTACCAGATAATACTCTATCGGGTATTTTCCAACCGAGGTAAATTACTACCCGGCACCGGGACTCTCTCTCTCCCTCTCTCTCTCTCTCTGGTCCTTCTTCTTCTTCGGCGTGCTCCCTGCTCGCAGCTCAGAGCCCTACCGTCGCCATCTACTTACCCCATGTAACTTCATACATATCTACCTAACCGTCTACCCACGTAAATACGCGCCTATGTATTACCTAAATCTAACGAAATACGTTTCTACGTACCTACCGAAATGTCTAGGTATAACCTATGTATACCTAAGTACATACCTACGTACTTACATAAGTATGTATATGTATATTTATACCTGCAGACGTATTACTGGTTCAGTTTAACACTGAAGGTAATCTCAGTGGTTAAATAAACGATTTCAGATCTTTTATTTTGTAATTATTGAAGTTACAAAGACTGCTTGCATTTTTAGAAATTGCTAAAAATATATTATATAGTATAACATGTTATATATATAAAATTATATTAAATATAATATATTATATATAAAGAGAGAGTACCCAATCCGTAAGTCAAAAACTCCCCCCGCGACAACTTCGATTTTTAGGGTTTGGACTATACATTTCGTGTTTTTCTACCAGTGTGCGACGGGTCGATTCCGATGGCACCGGCCATAGGCCATAGGCCATAAGTATAAGCCGCCGGTGAACCGGAACGCGTTTCATCGCGATTCCCCCGCGTGTACTTTTTCCACGCGAAGGGATTTAATCTCCGCTTCGAAATGCATAATCCTTTAACCGTTACAGCACGGGGTCCGAGCCGGGAGGAGGGGGGTGGAAAACGCGAGCGATGATCGCGAATGATCGCGGAACGATTTCCCCACTCCGATGTCGCGCGCCGAAATAGAGGGCTAAATATTTGATTCGAGCTCTGCTCTCGCGGTTTTGCCGCGACGATCGATGGACGGTTTCTGTTCCGCGATGAAGGCTCGAACGAATCGCGGGACCATCCGCGATCGTTGTACAGTTGGTGAATGGGAAACGAGCGAATTAGGGTTCCTGGTTTGGTCCTTGAATCAGCTGTTCGCAGTCTCTCCGAAAAGCCGCGAATTTTCTTCTTCGCAAAAGCCTTTACAATTTTACATTTATTTCGATTTTAATTGTATTAACCGTGTAAAAAATGTTTAAACTTTATTCAGGTTAAACTGTATTCAGCGTCGACAATTAATTAATTTCGCGAAAAATACCGTTTCTATCGATAACGTCGAGCATAATCTCCCTCGGGGGGAGGAGGAGGAGGGAAAGGAGGTTTCAAATCTAGCAGACGGTCGTCGGTCCACCGGAATCCCAATTTTTCTTCTATAAATATCGCTGAAAAGATCGCCGTTTATCGGTGTTTTCGCCGGTCTCGCGTTCCGACGGCGAGGAGGTGGTGGTCGGAAGAGGAGAAAATGCCGGAATGCGCGCAGTAAGGAATAAGTTTGCCTCGCGTGTTTTGCTTCGGATCTATTTCCGTCTGGTATGCTCGCGTAACCACCCGTTTTAGTCGCGCGGCCGTTAATAGACGCAGCGTAAATGCAGAACGTTGGAATCGCGGCGCAGAGTCGATCAGCTGATTGGTTCGCTTCCGTCGCGGGGCCGTTCGTCGGCGCTCGTCTTTCCTCCTGCGTTCCATTCCATTTCCATTCCGCCTTAATTCTGCCTTAATTCCGCTTCCATTCTGCCTTTATTTTACTTCCATTCCATTTCTATTCCGCTTCCATTCCGCCTTAATTCTGCTTCCATTCCGCCTCCGTTCTGTTCCCCGCTTCCATTCCATTTCCATTCCACTTCCATTCCATTTCCATTCCGCTTCCATACCGCCTTAATTCCGCTTCCATTCCGCCTTAATTCTACATCCATTCCGCCTTAATTCTGCATCCATACCGCCTTAATTCCGCTTCCATTCCGCCTTAATTCTACATCCATTCCGCCTTAATTCTGCATCCATTCCGCCTTCGTTCTGTTTCCGTTCCGCTTCCGTTCCGCCTTCGTTCCGTTTCCATTCCGTTTCCATTCTGTCTCGTTGCCCGGCTACAATTAGTCTTTGTCGGGAACAACGCCGCGATTCTCGTTAGCGTTGCCAAACGCGAGAACGTTGCTCGCAATCGTTCTTGTTACACGCTCTGCTATCGGCAGCCGGCGACGCGAATAAATAAGCAACAAATTGCCGGGCAAACCGGCGACACGGTTGTCGACACGTCGACTCGAAACGGTTGCAAGATTCAGCAATGTTTCGATCGAAATATTGAAATAAATTGCGGGAACCCTCGCGTGGCACTGCAGTTTGACGCGATGAGAATATTGCGACAATTTTTGTACGACACTGTACTCATATACCACTGGATAACGTGATTTTTGTTAAACATGTTAAAGAAACTATGTTGCTATAAAATAATAACTGGAAGGTATAGTAATAATGACGCAATGTTATTGGTAAATTTTCTGTGAAGGGAGATACAGATTAATTGCGAATAATTAATTAATTAATGCAGAAATTGAGTCTTGCGACTCGTAGCAACAGTTTCACTACTCAACAATTTTTTCAATCGAAACTTTATCGCTATAAAAATTATTTTGTAATAGAATAATTATAGTGATTGCCTCAGAGTCATTATTTCAGTGCGAAGGGTTAACAATCGCTCGAAAACAGGTGAGATTACCGCGGCGTCCAAGCGTCGGCACGTCGCCGAGTTCGAGCGAGCGCCTCGCATCGGCGAACGAGTTCGTTTATGCGATTACAGCGATTACGACGGTCTCAGATTCAGGGTCCTTTGGTCCCGTGACACACGATCGCATGTTCCACGAGAACACCAGAGGCGGAGAGAGGGTCCCCACCGTATCGCGTTCTCTGTCCGCGCGGCCCGGCTCGGCTCGACACGACGCGGAGCGTGTCGGTGTTTTCCCGTTAATAACGCTAACGCGAGAAACTAGAACGCAACGGTGGCTATTTAAAATTATAATTAAGAGCAGTTGCTGGTAGTATTACTGGGTCGACAGAGACGAATGCGAGTCTGCGGCGCGCGGCTATCGCCAGCGGAGAGCTGGTTGAGCGACGGAAGTTTGCTCGCGCGTAATCGACCGGCCTTCGCACGGAGCGCGGGGGCCGCTGATTTGCTCGCGATTCGCGAGCCCTTGCGATTCTTATTCGCGAAGCCTTGAGTTTAATAGCGCGGTGCCTGGTAATTCGCAAGTAGTTATAAGTCTTTGCGATTCGAAATTACAAGTCCCTGCCATTCACTAGTACTTGCGATTCATGTTATAAATTTTTGTAATTTTTATTCGCGAAACATTGCATTTAATAGTGCGACACTTGGTAATTTGCAAGTGGTACCAAAGCCTTGCGATGCGAATTTACAAGTCTTTAGGATTTGCGTCACAAGTCTTCGCGAGTCACGTCGTAAATTCTCACGACTCGCGTCGTGAGTTTTTGCGATTTTTATTCGCAAAGCCTTGCATTTCGCAGTGCGAAGTCTCGCTATTCGCACGTGGTCATAAAGCCTTGCGATTCGAAATTACAAACCCCTACGATTTGCATCGCAGGACCTCAAAATTCGCATCACAAATCCTCAAGATTTCCGTCGCAAGTCCTCGCGATTCACGTCGCAAGTCCCAGCAATTTTTATTCCCAAATCCTCCCATTTCACCCTACAAATCCTCGCAATTCGCACGCAATCCCAACTCCCGAAAATTCGAATTTACTTCACAAACCGTGTCGCAGGTCTTCGCAATTTTGCCCCAAGTCTCCGCGCGATCGGAAATGCGCTCGAGTACCGTCGGTTCATCGTCGGCCTCTCTCGTCTTCTCCTACTCCGTCGTTATTCCGTTTCTGTTCGCGTACACGCTCGTCCACCCGTTGAAACCGTCGTCGCGTCGCCCGTCGCACCTCGTTCGCACCTGTGTACAACGACAATGTATTGTTCCGGCACCACTCGCGTCCCACTCCACCCGAGGACTCTCGCCTTACCCGTTTTCTTTACCTCCTCGTGTTTCCCATCCCCCTCTCTCTTTCTCACTCGACTCCCCCTTCCTTCTCCTATTTTTATGATTTACTCCGCAGCCTCCATTGTCTCGCAATTAGCCGGTTTGACCTATACTCGCGCGACCAGCTCCACGCCCGGCTCCGCTCTACTCGTCGTCGCCGAGCTCTTTCTCCTCTGATTATTCCAAGCCCAGCTCGGTCTCTTTATTATTCTTATTATTTATTCAGAATTTAGTTTATTTTGCAGGTTACTTGTACTTTAGTTTCTTTTTTAGGTTATTTATACTTTAGTTTATTTTTTAGGTTATTTATATTTTAGTTCATTTTATAGTTCATTTTTATTTCAGTTCATGTTGTAGTTTATTTATATTTTTAGTTCACTTTATAGTTTATTCTTATTTTAGTCTATTTTATAGCTTATTCTATTTTAGTCTACATAATAACCTATTTATATTTAAGCTTATTTTACAGTTTATAACAGTCTACTTTATCATCGTTTACGAACAATACAATTTTTATAATTCTAGTCACTTCAATAACCTGACATAACCTGACAAAAACATCTTCACCATTCCTATAATCATCGAACAAAAAAATCAATCATTCAACCATACTAAATCCACTATTAATTAAACAGACAAACCACCTACCTGCTTACATAGTATGCACGGTTCTTCCTCCACTTTGCATAAATTAGGTACAAGCGATTCCGAAAAAGAAATTCCAAACAACCCATCCCCGGATATAAATTGCGTGCGGAAAATTCGCGTAGTCGCGCAAGAATATTTACGTGGTTGCAACAGAGAAGTTTCACGCGGCCGATAATTCTTATTGTAAGTTGGGGGGGAAAAATTTCGAAATACCGTCACGCCGTCCTGCGGGAGAGTTCGCAACGACGCGGAGAGAAGGTAACGACGCGGCGAGAGCGAAGCGGATAGCGTAGAAAACAGGAGGAACACACCGCGCGGGCAGCGTTAATAAAAGAGAGGCGAGAGAGAGAGAGAGAGAGAGAGAGAGAGAGAGAGAGTCTCGACCCGAAAAAAGGAAGACGCGTTGCCGAGGGTACGTACTCTCTATGTACACTGTACACGGGCGCGTGCATAACTGCTAGAACGCGAGAGGGAACACGTGAACCAACACGTACAGTCGGTGTACACGGTAGTCGGCGGAGAACGTGGGGCAGTCGAGCTCGGTTTAACCCCTACGAGCACTATGTCCGCCATGACGCTGTCGGTGTACGAGGTGCTGCGCCGAAAATTCGCACATGGTTAGTCCTTTACACTATAATAGTATAAACATTGTTATAAGCGTTGAATAAAAACTGTGCTTGATAAAATAGGGCTTTTTTAAGCCTTTTGGTACGAGTAACGGATATATTCGGTGTTATCGTGACGAAAAAAAATGTCGCTTCCATCTTTAATATTAAACAAGAAATGTTGCTTCCAGCTGTAACATTAAGAGATATAAAATCCGGCAGTCGTACCGAAAGGGTTAACGAGGCTGTCTTCACCTCCGGCTCGTCGTTCCCTTCGAAACCGATGTCTCAAAAAGTTTCGTTCCGCCGCACCGATAACCGCGCCGCGAACTTCTCTGGAACCTCGCCACCGAATCGGTGAGGAAGCTCTTAACTCTTTGCGGTCGGTGTCTCCGTAGCAGAGACATTCTTAAATCGTAATTATATCATTTCCAAAATAATTTTGACATTATATAAAGATCCACTCAGACTCGATTTCATATTTATAAATTGTACCAAGTTAAATAGAATGGAAATGCAGCTGGTTATTCGATATTAAATAGCTGGTTAAAATAGCTATTTTAGATCTGGGATTAAAATGGCGTGGAGTGCAAAGGGTTGAAACCACCGAGCCGGGTGCCCGTCGCCGATATGCGCCGATAATTTGTTCGGGCGTTGTTTGCGAGGGAAGACGGGAATCGTCGAGGGTTCGACCGGTAATCGAATCAACGCGACGTCCCGACGGGGCCGCAACGAGATTTTATCGTTCGAGAGAGAGGGAGAGAGAGAAAGAGAGAACTCGAGCCGGATAAATATTGAAAAACGGGTGAGCCTCGCGTCTGGTTTCGAAACTCTTGAATGAAACGTCGAGTATCGTTGATACGAGATACGCCGAGATCCAGGGAGAGGAGAAGGAGGAGGAGGAGGGAAGGCAAATTCTGTTCATTGGCATTCTGTTCATTGGCAACTCGTGGCTCCAAGATCTCGTTGCGTTTTCTCACCTACAAAATTATCGGGACGCGTTTAACGCTATACTAAACTGGTCGAAATGACTGGCTTCGTTAAATATTCTTTTATCATAGTTTGGTCCTTGTGAGAATATTTTTGGTTATGCTGGAGAATTACAGCATCGTGTAATTTATGATTACAGCATCGTGTGTACTATTATGTAGGAATACTCGGCAACCCATAAAAGGCAATAGCATTATTCCAGTAATACAGTATACTATATATAATATAATATAATAATATACTGCATATAATACAGTACAATAAAATAATGACACGTTTAATGTAACCTAATGCAATATAATAAAATTTAGCATAATACAGCATAATAAAAAGTACTTGGCCGTACGTACGTAAAAGACTGTGGAATGAAAATAAACACTCCGCGTCTGCTTTCGAGCTCGACGAAACTGGAAAAAACACTCGCCGTTTAAAAACTAATAGCGTCGCAGTCCCTTCGACCGCTCGACCGCGGCACTCCAAAGACTCGAAAAGAAAACAAACGCCCCATACACACACACACCCTCGCATTACCATACGTGGTTGACCTCCAACACGTGTAACAAGAGTTTGCTCATTGACTAGGACGACGGTGGACAGTTTTGCTAGGAACTTTGGGACGCCTGGTTAGGTCAGTAATCGAAGCTAATTCTAGGTGTAGGATTACTATGTTAATTCTAGCTATAGAATTACTATGATAATTCTATCTCTAAGATTACTATCCTAATTCTAGCTATATAATTACTACAATAATTCTATCTCTAAGATCGCTATGCTAACTCTGACCATAGGCTTACTATTACTACATTACAACTTTGACAGCTGATTAAAAAAAATGAAAAGAAAAATTCTGTCCACTATTCTCGATATTCTGACAGTTCCAGCAACGTTTCAACCGTTGCCAGGTTGCCGCGATTATTCCCGGGGCCGCGAGAAAGTCGCCGTACGTTTGTCTTTCCGAATCTCGCGCGGTGCCGCTACTCTCGCCCCGGCGACATCCGGCTCGGCCAAAGTTCCGTCTCGCTCGGCGAAACTTTCCTGCGAAGCCAGTTCAAATATTTGCCCCGAAATCCTTGGCTGCGAATCGAAGATCTTCGGACGGCTATTAACCTTTTTTCGGCTCCGCTGGTTCCGGCCGCGACGAAACGCTCGGCCGTCGCGACGATAAAATGCCCAAATCACATTGGTGGAAATAAAAGCGATGACTGGAAAGTAGTACAAAAATGCAAAAATAGAAAAATAGAAAAATACCCAAAAAACTATGATATTATTATTTGTCCATTTCATGGCCAATAAAAATGCATAAAATATGAATAGCTTCGCCTAGAAAATAATTAATATTCTCTCACTCGTACAATATGTGCCTATACATAAGCAAATAATAATTGAACGAGATCTAATAACGTTATATTAGAATATAATTTAGACTTTATATTTTTGTCTCGCCAGCCACTGTTCTCTGAACAGTGCACCATCGCTTCGACCAGCTCCTCTACGAAGAGAAGAAGCTGTGTCCGTTCGACCCGCGATTTGTCCACCGCCGCGATTCCTCCGATATCAGACAAAATTGCGGACTCTCGTCGGATCGCCGAAAAAAATCCGTTGAAATAAAATCTCGCAGCCCCTCGGCTAGCAAGATTTTTCCCGCGAGTTTCGGCGCACGTCCGACGAAATCCGTTCGTATCCCCGAAGCCTTGGAACCCGGAATCCGAAATCTCGGAATCTCGCTCGCAAATCCGACGAGGGAGGGGGGAGGGAGGGAGATTCGAAATCGATCGATCTTCAGCCAATGCGAGGCCCGCCCCGTTAAACCGTTCGACCGTTCGACCGTTTTCCGAAATTACGTTCTGTCTGAGGATTCGGCCTCCGACGGCAGTTTGCAAAGAAATCACCTATTAAGTCGACGACGCTCGTTCCGGAGGGGGAGGGGGAAAGCTGAAAAAGTTTTCCAGGAGGCCCGGGTCGGTTCTGGGGTTCGCAGCCACTGAACGCCCTCGCAGTCGACCCACAAATTGTCCCATCCGCCCCTCTCTCTCTCTCTCTCTCTCTCACTCATTCACTCACTCAATCTCTCTGTCTCTCTATCTATCCCTTTCTCGATCTTGATTTCTCTCTCTCTCTCTCTGTCTCTCTCTTTCTCGATCTCGATTTCTCTCTCGCTCTCTCGCTATCGTTAATTTTGCCGTTATCTTCGAGCCAGGCGATTTATCGGCGGGTCTCTCCTAGTCGAATCGGCCGACGGCGGCGTCCGACCGCGGCGTCGCCGTTGGACAGGCGGGTCGATGACGCAACGCAACAAACTTGAGAAGCCGGCGAGAAGCTTGGCACGCATAAACATAAATCTGTTCGAAGGCCGATGACGCGAGTGCACTCGTTGAAGTGGCCGTGCTTAAATCACGCCTCAACGAGCGGGACCAGTAATAATAATAATTGTAGGAACGCGTCTCTCGAGCTTCGGACTCCTCTTCGGCGAGCCCCGCCGTCGGACACCTTCTTCGCGTTAGAACTTACGTACCGGGGAGTCGTAACTCCGCGGAGTCGTAACTTGTAACTCGTAACGTCCTACGTACCGACAGCCCTCGAGACGTTCGGACAAGTTGGAGTTGACTAAATTAAGTAACGCCGGACAGTCGACGACGTTGTTAGAGCGATGGCCGGTTTATCTAGCGATGGGGTTAATTCTGTGTTATATGGGGAGGAAAAATCAAATTGGAGAATTAATTTTTTGAGGATTTTTGTAGGATTTTGGTAAAAGCAAAAATTGATAGTTAGTTGTTTTGTTTGTTTTAGAGGGATTAGGAAATTGTAGGAGAAAACTCGCGATTTGGATTTAGGCTATGAAGGGTGCTGGAAATAATAGAATAAAGAATCTGAAATATAGAATATAAAATACAGAAATATAGAATACCGAATATACAACATAAAATATGAAATACAGAATATAGAACATGAAATTTATAACATAAAATATAAAATACAGAATATAAAATATAAAATACAGTAAATAAAATATAAAATCCAGACTAATAATATAATAAAAAGATCCCTAGCTACAAAAATAGAACAATTTGGTTCCACTACCGCGATTTCGTTTAAATCTCTGACAAATTTCGAAACGGCACCGGAGCAGAAGTTTAAGTGCGCCGAAAGTAGCCAGACGATTTCCGGTTTCCAATCGCGCCCACGCCGTTCGGCCCGACGCTAATCGCTTCGCGCCCGTTCCTCTCGAAAAGACGAAACGATCGGTCCTCCTAGAGAGGCTTCCGAGGTCGCCGCGATGAATGAACGCGGCACGAAGACGTGCGCGGGCGGGCGCGGGCGTACGCGTGAATCATTCAACGAATTCCAGCCGCGTGTTTCGTGAGTTTTGCGACATATGCCGCGTCGTCTCGCTTAACCGCGACGAATCGTGCTGAATGGACTACGAGAGTCGTCTTCGAGTAAAGTCGAGCCTCGCCGACGCGATCTTCGAGAGGACCTTTGATCTCGACCATTTTTGGCGTTCAGAAAAATTCTTACACGTCGAGGCTATTGTTGGCTTTGATTTTGACGTGATTTTGTGGGATGATAGATCGTTGACCCCATCGAAATTTTTCTCCCTTTCGACCCTATGGGATATCAGTCGCAGTTACTTGATAGTTTTAGAGGTGCAGAGTCATTTATTTTAAAAATAACCTATAGTTTTTGTAATTGAAATATAGATATTTTCAAAATAACCTATATTCTCTATAATTCAATTATAGATATTTTGAAAATGAATTATATCATTTAGCTATTTTATGTAATTGACTGCAATAACTTATTCATTGTCCATTTGATAATTGCTATTATTATAATAGAAAATGGTAAATTTAAGTCTTTTAATATACGTATATTTTCGTAACCACTTTTTGCAAGCGCAACCCTTGAATATCTCAATTTCGATATAAATGGACTTTCAGGTCATTTCCATAATTGGCGGCTCCGATAATCGATTAAAGTTACATGGGGTCGGTTGGGAAAATATTAGGACACCTTTTAATGTGTAACAATATTTTTAGAACTGTACTAAATAACTCGAATTTTTCTTGAAAACCTTCAATATACATAGATATAAGTAGAAAATATTAAAAATTGAAACTTATTCAAATATGTAATTATGAAAAATTCACCTACTTTCTTTCGTCATTCCAAGCGATAGAAAACTAAAAAAAAAATATCATTCCAGTTGTCTCTTTATCGCCTTAAAAAATATCCAAGCTGCTTAATTCGCTTTTAAAAAAATCTACGCGTTCTAAAAACCGTACTGACCGCATTTAAAAAACGAATGCCCCAAACCATCCACGAAACAGCACGCACCAATAAAGACGCCGCAGCGTCTCATCCCGCCGGTTTCCGTTCGACTTGCCGCGACCCGAAAGGAGACACAGGGGATGGTTTCGTTCGCCGCGCACGAGTTACGCATCGGGCCGGTAAAAGAAAAGCTCGTTTCCGTGATCCGTGGTCGGTGGGGTGGAGGAGGAGGGAGGAGAGGGAACGGCTTCCACCAGACCCGAAGAGAGTAACGTGCACGCGTGCTATCAAGAAAATTACAAAAAACCGACAAGCTTGGTTCTCCACCGACGAAACGTATCGTCTGGTTTTTCCGCTCGTTCGCCGCGGTCGAATGCTTTTTCTCGGTTCTATCCCCCGTGTTCTTGTTCTCCGCGCCGGGCAAGAAAGATCACGGAATGATATTATCGAATGTGACACGTGTCGCGCGTCGGTTCGCTTGAGAAATAGGTGGGGGACGAGCGGGGACGAGTTCCGAGCGGATTGTCGGTCAAAATTGAAAGCGTTTAGCAGGGAAAAAGAGAGCGCGCGGCCGTCGAAGCGACGACGGTCTTTGTTGGATTTTCCGGCGTCGATCGAGCTCGATATCAGCTTGGAAATCGGTTCGACGATGAAAATCGCTCGACGATTCCATTTAGGGAAGAGACAGCAATGAATTTCCCGGTGGCATCGATTCTTGCCGCTTTCTTCGACCCGCGAGTGTATCGCGCTATTATCGCGTGAGTCATTGGTATGGCGCGCGCGATGATGTCAATCCTCGGTCAGCTGACTGCGAAAAATACCATTGCGGGCCGAACCCATCGAGACCGTCCTCTTCTGTCTCTCGAGAGCCGGTCGTAGCTAATCATCGCTAGGCTGTCGACTTTTTACATGTGGTGTGACATAGAAATTAGTTTTATTTATCAAATCGTGTTCCTTGGACTTATATCAAATGTCTGGGGGTAATATAAATTAATTTAATATTGATATAAATTAAATTAATTTTGATATTGATGAATAAATATTGATATTGATATAAATTAAATTAATTTTGATATTGATGAATTAATATTGATATAGATAAATGGATATAGATATAGATAAATTAATATTGATATGGAATCAGCGAATTAGGTGTTTAAGGGAATAACAGTGCTATGAAAACTGGTTGCGAATTTGATGATATTTACTATTATACAAATATGTCTATATTATCGCTATTCTCGTTAACAATTTAAAGTGTTCTTTTCGTTGAATTTGTCGAATATAATTTTTATTTTGCATAAAGAACCTTAGTATAGTAATCATACCAGAAAACATCGAATTACTAACCTCCAAATTTTATGCATTTATAGGAAAAATGAATAAAAATCGAAGGAATCTAGAAACGTTAATATACTAATTACATCACACAAAAATGATCTTAATCACTAAAACGCAACGTAGCCACTTTTATCCACCGCGCGTGGCATGGTGCGCGTACCACCCCCCGCGATATTACGTCACGCGAAGAATCACAGTCTCGTGAATGCGCAAGAAAGGCGGACGACCACGCTGGTAGCTTGCGCGATCGAATTCCACGGGAGCCGAATCATCGAAATAAAATATGGCGCGTCATCCATCTCCATCCATCGAGCCTTCGAAGAAAGCCTTCGTCGAACCACGGCCGCCGTGGAACAGTCTCTGCTTTTTATCGACGCGCGGGGATGACTCAGTTGGCGGCCGTAGGAATATCGCCTCGATGTCCCCACGAGGCTTCTCGGAAAATTTGATGAACAAGTCCTGTTGATCGACGAAAAATTGAATGCCGAAACGTGCTCTCGCTCGCCAGCGAAAAACAAGTCCCGTCGTTGATCGATGGAATCTCTGGACGGTCGAAGCGACGGTGTTCGCGGACGCCGATTCCGCGAACGCTGCCGCAGACTGGGACGCGAGAGCTCGCCGAATGGCAGCCGATACGCGCGTTTCAGAGTAAAAATAAAGCTAAACGATTGTTGGAACGGTCCTCGGGATCGATCAATGTCGCATGTCCACCGCGATCGCGATGCTCGCTAGCGGGATCGCCGCGTGATCGAACGACTACCGACACTCTGACCTATCGCGGCGCGGGGGTCGCCTCTGTAATCGCGGCCGCGTCGAATCGAGCGGAACCGAAATCGAGCCCAGAATTACTGCAGACACCGACGGCTGCGATACGAAATTGCTGAACGTTTCGCACGGATAAACACCTACACATTTATTCGTATTTTAATGTATACACAGAATATGCGTTTTTAATCTATCCACGAAAATAACTCGTCGAATACGATAATTAATTTATGATTAATTATGTTTAGATTAAAATTCATCTTGTATGCATTTATCGGTTCCGATTAAAAAATAATGTTATTATTTATAAGCGTGTGTGGATATTGCTTCGATTAAGACTAAAATTTAATTTTTCATTGTTACAGGTAAGTGTGTCCAGAGAGGAGTCTCAGAAATCCTGATTACGTTCGACGAATGCGTGAGTAAAACAACCTCCGTATTAGTCCCTATTTCATACCTTCTAAAACAGAACAAATCTTTTATAAATATCGACAAACAATAGTAACAATAAATTGGTAAAAATACCCCCATTTCCCGGTGTTTCCATAATTACGGATCAGAATAGAACGGACGTGTGAAAGATACACCCTTCTCGAGTTCCTCTTTTCTAAAATAAAGAGAACAATTTATAAATCATCGTTGTTACAACAGTTACTTTATAACATTGTTACAACAATTCTCATTTAATAACCTGAAATTCCAATCGACGCAGACCGACACGCGTACCGTACTCTCCCGCAAACGCCGGCGAACAAACTCCGAAACCCCGGAAACCTTATCGCGGTTCTACGATGGAACGCGGAGAACCCCCGTCGGGGATGGTGGAGAAGCGGGGCGGGGTGGGGGTGGGGGTGGGACGGGTCCGGCTTCTAAACGGAGGAGGGAAAGTTCTGGCCGGGAAACGATTAAAAATGGAGTTACCCGCGGAACTCTTAATGTTCTCCGAACCGTCCGTTGCTTCCCGCAATTACGAGGAGGGTGGGGAGGGGAGGGGGGTTGGAACGCGAAGCGATTCCGCTCGTAACTCCCGGCGCAATTCCTGCCCCGAAAGAGGTGCAATTTTGATGATATCTTTACCGAGGAACTCGTTACGTTAACGCAAGCTTGACTCGAATTTCTGCGAAGTCCCGGGGTGGAGGCAGGCTCGTCGCCGTCGTCCGAGAAATTTGTTCGGCGAGCGGCGGACCGCGCCGCCAGCCAGCCAGCCAAGCCAGCCGCTATTACACGACCCTATGAATTTTCAGGCGGCGTTAGATTTCTCGGCCGAAATAGAAAGTTTCTCGCTCGTAGATCGCGGACTTCGTTAATTCCGTCGCGAGAGAGAACGGTCCGAATCGCGTCGCCTCGAGAGACATTTATCGCTGTACGAATGAACCCCTTGCGCTCGAAGCCATTTTAGCTCTAAATCTAAAGTAATTCTTTTGTCTTGGAGTATTTTCATTTTCAGCGACGAAGTGTATTTTATATATTTATATCAAATTAATTCTCGTGATTCATACTGACAGTGCCATATTTAATAATTTTTCTAAAATTAAACATTGTTGTTGTAAAAATTATTTTAAAGGGTGAAAGAACAATATTAGTGGTGCCTGAGAGTCACCATCCGAGTGCAAAGGGTTAAATGATAAAAAAAACAGCGCGCGCGGTTTTTTTCCTTTACGATTTGATTTTTCTGCTTTTATGATCTCCATGAAACGTATTCAAAATGGTGGTAAGAAAATTTTGATGTCGACACGATTTATCGATAAGTCGTTGAAGTTTTCTTTAGGCGACCAAGATTCGCCGAACCTTTACGGTGGTCTATTTCCGCGGATATTGACGCGGCGGTGACGCCGAAAATGCGAGTTTCAAGGCGGTCGCAACTAGCTCGCTCCGGAAAGTTCTTCCGTCGGCCAAAAGTCGACGGGGGGGAATTTACGGGGGTTTTCGACGGGCGCCTCTAATAAATAAATAAATAAATAAATAAAGCAGTACTTGGCTGTAGTTTAGCCGGGGGCTAGCCCGAAGCCTACAAACATTAACGGGGCGCGCGACTTTAGCGCGTCTCGACGATGTTGGGCGCTCGTCGAAGTTCCCGCGGAAGATTCCGAGCAGCAAAACAGTTGTGTAGCGCGCGGGAGCTAGAGAGAGGGGGGAAGGAGGAGGGGGGAAAGCGCGCAGCTGCCCTTAGACGGCTTTTTGCCGGGAGGTGAATTCTAATAGATCCCGGGGCCCCGGGAATCTTCGGGGGTAATTTATCTCGGAACGGTGGCGGAGTTTCGAAGAACCGACCGTCCTTGAGACTTACCCTCCGTTACCTCGAGCCACCGCCGAGACCCCCCCCTTCCCACCGCCCGTCTTCGTCGACGCTTGCTCCGCCGTGGACGCAAACTCCACGACTGTAGCCGGCTTTGCCGGGTAATTTGCCGGGAAGATCGATAACCGATAATTTACGCGGCGGTTTAAGCGTCGTCCATCGGACAACTCCATCGTTCGCGCGCGCGCCAGGCTACCGGGGAAAATCGAAGCGTTACGCTTCGTCCGTAGGCTATTTACTCGCGACTGCTCGCTCGCGTCCTCCTGTATGGCGTCGAGGTGTCGAATCCGTTGATCGCCGCCAGGTGATAAGCCGCTGCCAGCGGACGCGCCGCGTTCGACAGACACACACATAACCTGCGCAAGTGTTTCGGCAGTTGTTCCGCGAGCAATGTCGCGAAAGGAGGCCACGTCGAACCCATTATTCCGCGTCCCCGCGGTAGCGGCGACGATCAAGGTCGACTAGTTTCCCTTTTCCCGATACGAGAAGATGGCTATCGACGCGATAAAAGCGAATCTCTTGCCTCGCCGCTCGACGAGCCGACAGAGAGCGAGAGAGCGAGAGAGAGAGAGAGAGGGAGAGGGAGAGAGAGCAGTCCGACGTAATGGCCGATAATGGCTCCGTTTCAGGATATACGTCTACATATAATATATATGTACTACATATACATATATAGATATGTATACGTGTTGACGGCGCATGCCGCAGAGATTGGGTCACTCTGTTCGCTCGGTCGCGTTCTGACTTCTTCGATTCGTGTCTCCTCTTTGGTTTCCACGGTCTTCGGACCCGTTTAGCTTCTGCATACCGGATAAGAATCCCCCGTCGATTTTTCAGCTTCTTTCGAACGGCGTCGATCCGTTTCCATCGAAGCCGATGTCGGACGGCGACGGCGCCACGTTTCTTTCGATCTAACTCGGTAAGAATATACCTAGCTAATATTATATATAGCAATATCAAAAATATATATATTAAGAAAAATGGTAATTTAGTGAAAATTTCATCGCGCAAAATCCAGCCGTGCCTAAGAGGTTATGTATTAATAAAAGAACCCTTTCGTCTCCCGCCGAAGGTAACAAGTTCCTCTGATACTATATTCTTCTCATACTATATTCCTCTCATACTATATTCCTCTCATACTATATTTCTCTCATACTATATTCCTCTCATACGGAAATCGCAAGCGTGGCATTGTCGAAGCGGCGATCCGTCCGCACGGTCCCTTCTCGTTTCGCAAACGTTCCGAGAAAACATTTCCATCGTGGCGTCGCGATAATCGGGGCCACTGTTTCGCCCGTGTGTACATATTTCCATTCGCCGAACCGCAAATAATTATTCGAGCTCCGATCGTACCGGCCGGTATAGTTATTTGCCGCGGAGCACGGGGTAACCGCTGTTTTAAACGATCGCGTGCATCGAATCGCGTTCTCGTTACTTTTCCCTCGAATTGCACCGCTCCGCCGACGTTGCCGGCCGCCGCTGTTGCAGCTGCACGCCGCCCGGAGCCCGATCGATCCCGCCATACTTTTCGGACGTTAACGTTAACGTTAATCCTCGGCAAACAGAGGCTACAACGACGCGAACATTCCAATATGTAGAATAGTAATCATTGTTAGCGAGCAAAAATATACTTCCGTTCGCTGTCGAACGGAAACGCGTTATTTTCCAGTACACGTCATTTGCGCTTAGCCGAATGAGTCAACGATACGTTTTGCTCCACTATGTCTATTTAAAGGATGCGATCGCTTTGATAGGTTGGAAACGTCGAGTTTGGGGTCTTGGAAATAAATTGGAAAAGGTTTTGGTTATTGAAGTAAATTATTTTTAGAGATTTTAAGGAACGATGATATTGATATATTGTATATATCTATAGTATAATATAATATTGACTGTATAATATGTATAATATATATTAGTATATACATATATTTAGTAGAATATATATTTAGTATAAAAGGGATTGACGACGCATTATTTTTCTAATTTTTAATAATCTCTGAAAATGTAATCTCGTTCAGCAAAGATCCTGCACACCGTCTTTTTAAAAACTAACCTAAATAAACAGCATACAGACAAAGTCGACGCTCTTTTCTCACAGTTAATAGCATCGTATAAATGCCCAGAGAAAAACTGATATCAATCGAACGTTCAGTTCTCTTCAGCCACCGTTTTAAAATACGTCAGCTTGCTCCAGCGATTAATTAACATATTCGCGCAGCAATTTCGGCTGTCGTCAAAAGCGACCCCTTAAGGGAATCGCGTTCGTCCGATCAATTTTCTTTCACCGTTCGTTCGTTACGCGTAAATACGAGCCGAAACTTGAAGCGCGTAACTTCAAACGCGTTTCGATTCAAAGTCAAAGTCAAAGCCAAAGCGAAGAGATAGGGAAGAGAGCACCCGGCGCACAGTCGCGTCCGAATAATGCGATCGAGGGCGACGACGACAACGCGCTCGTGGCGCGTGTCCGCTGGCCGGCTGCCAAAAAGCCACGCGGCGGGCAGATCCTCCAACTTCCGGCGAATTTTTTCCGGCAATACGTACACTGTACACGGAAATGCAGTCATCGACGACGGGGGTTTCGGGCGCCGCGCAACGTCCTCGCCCTTCCCACCTCGCATTCCTCTCGCGAGCGTAAATTTTCCAACGGCTTTGCCGCCGACCCGTGCAGCACCGGCATCCCCGGGCGAAACTTTTGATAGATTCGCCGATAACCAGGCAGATATTCGATTACGAACGCGCCTTTTTTTACGAGCCGAATTATGGCGGGACGGCGCGAAACGAATTTTTTGTTTGCTCGCGATGCGATTACTTCGCGACGGAAAAGTACCTGTTACGGAACGTTTCGAAGGGGCTGTAAAACGGAAGCTTTTCGTATTAATTAGATGATATAGGAGTGCACAGGATATTCGTATCGTTGTAAAATGTTTTTAATAAGGTGACAGTAATGCGACACCGTTCTGAATTTTTAAAAATTTTTTCACAGTTTTCAAATTCCTATCCGAATTTTTTCGCGTAACCAGAAAATCTGCGGTCTGGTTGTTACGTATATTTTATTTATCTATTTATATATTTTGTGGTGTATATTTTATATACATATTCATTTATATTTCTATATTTCATACTGTATAATTTATATATATATATATATATATATATATATATATATATATATTTTTCTATATTCTATACCGTATATTTAAAAAATATATATATATATTTATATTTCTAAATTCTATATACATTACACAGATTTTCTAAATACATATTATTCCACTGTTCCATAAACCGACGTTTCTAATAAACCGCCAGCGTGTACCAATTATGGAACGCCGGTTTCCCGGCCCCTCCCCGCTCTACCCCCCCGCGTTCCGCATTGAATGTCCCTATTTCAGCGCGGCGACCTATGAAACGAACGGGACACTGTAAACGAAACACGGTCGCCAAACCCTACCATAAATCGAGAGACGGTGAAAAGATCGAAGCGCGCGCGAAACTGGAACACACGCGCACAGTATGTTCTTGTTTAGAAACGCTCGCGCGCGAATAAACATATTTTTTCGCGGGGCTCCCCCCCTCCACGGAGAGGACGGGACGGTGTTTTACGAGCAAATTGCACGGGCGGAAACACAACGCTCGAAAATATGGGCAGAGAATTTTCACCGCGCGCGGCATTGTCGTCGCACGGCCTAATTTTTATTGCATTAGTTGCGCGCGGCGTTGTTCCAAGTAGAGGCCACGCGATCGAGCGGCGTTCCATATCGGGGACCTACCGCGAACCGATGTTTTCACAACTCTTACCCATACTATACACGTCTCTGACACTATCGACAGAATTTTGTGCGTCCGTCGTTGGCACGTCCTGTACATTTCTTATCGCATTGTCTGCGCCGTTGTTTTTAACACTAGAAAGATGGGAGCTTGAAAACGGAAAATGACTGCTTTTCGGCAATATAGGTATAACACACATATATATACCGGAAATGAAGGAGGGGGGGGGGCAACAACAATGATTAATAAACGCATTTATATGTTGTAGAAAAAGTCACAAAATTATAAGAAGCTGTGTCATTATTTACATAATTATTTTTCTAATTGAAATTGAAAAGCAGTCAACATGACTTGCTTAGGCAATCTAGTGTTAAGAAACAGCTACGATCGAGCGAAGCTTTGTAACAAAAGTGCTTTTATTTTATTCGCCCTTGTCAGCGGAGACTAATTTCAGCATCGGTCCGGCGAGATTGCTGTTCGGGCCAACGAGGTTTTTAGGGAGTCGAAGAAACGAGTCGACGGTGGAAACGGTGGATCCCGGGAATTCGTGGACGTCGAGAAACGGGCGGCGCCGCTCGTAAAGCCGTGCCGACGCCGTTTCCGAAAGCGTACACCCGGTCCGGGGTCCCCGTCGGTCGTCGACGACAACCGAGCCGATGGCGTGACGCGTCTCCGGAGATTTCCGAACGACTCGATAATCCTCCGATAGAACCGTCACCTAACCGCTCGTACGTTTTTCCCGCCGATCGTAAACCGTTAGCGACTCCCCCGAGACTACGCGCGGTAGGGCACAGTCGTAGTTCCTTGCGGCTCTTAACGGATCTTAGAGGATCTTAGCGGATCTTGG
>NC_135781.1:32877807-32951586 GCF_028453695.1 Augochlora pura
CTGTGGAAGAAGGCGAGGCGAAAACCGTCCGGGGCGTTTTCCTCGCGACCGCGGAAAACTTTTCCCCGGTCCGCGGGTCCGCCCGTTCACGGTTCACAGTCGCTGCTGGAAACTCTGTCAGGGCTGCCGGCTAATTCCGCGACATTTCCCGCGGCCCGTTAACCAGCTAATTGCGCCGCCTTCTGTTTGCGTCCCCTCTTTCTCTCTCTCTTTCTCTCTCTCTCTTTCTCTCTCTCTCTTTCTCTTGTCCTCTCGCCGCGTCATCAGCCTCGGCCCCGCGCTCTCGCGTCACCTCCGCTCGCGTATGGCCGCGAGCATCTACACCCCTTTTTACCCTCGTAGGGGTTGCAGTCCCGGAACACGGAACACCGAAATATCTCTATTAAAATCGAAGACAAAAGAAAATGTTCAACAATGGACGCCGGCCCGCTCTCTCACCCACCTCCCCCTCCTCCCGACGTTTCCAACGATGCTGACGGAACAGCTGAAAACAAGGGGAGCGTGTTCTTTTTCCTCTCCGGTTAACGGAAACTGAAATTTGACGAACGAGAGATCGCGGCGAAAGATTCGCGCGAAACGGCATCGCGAAATAAGGCCGTCGGATAGCGTCGGAGTTTCAGCGGTGTCGAGCGATTGAAAAATAGAACCGTCGAATTGTTTCATGGCTGTTTATAAGGGTGAGATGTTGGTGTCACGGGACTGGGTAGTGACGATAAAAATATTCTTCATGCGCGGTAATATTAAGCTAGAGTATAGGTTATGTAGAGTAGCTAAGATCTACTATATGTGAATATAGTATGCTCTATGCTCCATATACGTGAGCATAGTACGCTCTAAACTTTATACACGTGAACATAGTACGCTCCATCCACGAACGTTCCGGAATATAATAATTAATTCTTAATAAAGTATTATACATTTAAGTTTTAATTAAATCTACCGGAGATAGAAAGCGTAGAATATATCGGTAACATTGCCTGTTCTTAACCGTGTTCCATTGAATTTATTTAATAACCAGGGAAAACCTTTGGGACGAGCGTTGCAGAGTCATTCGCAGGTAGATGCAGCAGAAGGCAATTTGTCGTTTGTAACGATTAAACGAGGATGGGAGGGGGGATGTCAAACGCTTCTGAATAAGTATTCATATCGCGAAGACGCGATAACAGTACAAATACAATTGTGCTCGGCATAAAGCGCCCGACTGATTCCTCGTCGAAGAAGCATTTTCGATGTAGCAGACGCTAACGAACAATGGAACGCGCGGGCTTTATTCGCTAATTTTTCAATTTACGATTATTTATATTGGAAAGGTATTTATTTATTTATAATATCTATCCATCAATTATTTATTCAACACATGTGTTATTTACTATTCAAAATGAAGTCACTAATACCGAACTAACGATGCCGCCATCAAGTATCTCGCGAGAAAAAAAACCGACACCTGTCACGACATCAGATTTCGAGCAACTAGAGAATCGAAGCCGGGTTCGAAGCGAATTACGTAAACAGGTGAAACAGCACAGGATATCCCACACGTACGAAAAAAAAAACAAAAAACTGTTGATCGCCGGCTAGGCGCGGCCCGATGGATCCTAAAACGCTTTAACTTCGAAGCTGAGCCCTCGACGATGGGGCGCAACACCGCGAAAGGAAAAATCCGATTTCGGTGCCCGGATGGTTCAACGAGCTGCGCGCGAGTGTGTGTATGCGTCTATGTTTCGATCGCGAAACAACTGGCCTCACGAGATATTTTACGAACCTGTCAGAATTTCGTCGACGAGGACATCAATCGCGCTTTGGGCTGGTCCCGAAGCGACGGCGCGGCGCCGGCTCTCGGTTGCCGTACGCAGCGACGGACACGGAGAAACTGAAACGTAAAATCGTCGGGTGTGCACACGCGCAAGCGAACGCCCGTAATCCGTGAGCGATAACCGCGAGCGTATATACCCGTATAAGGGCTTATACCGCGGGACGCGAGAGCGTTCGATTCTCCGACGGCCGAACAAAAAGAATATTCGCGAACCCGTGGTAATGCGATTAACTTGGCTACGGTTCCGACGGCGTTTATCACGGAAGCCGACGGCACCGCACCTGTAGTCTTTATACGCGATCGTAATTCCACCGACGCCAGCGAAGGACACAACCGACACACACACACGCGCGCGCACACACGGCTACCTGTTTACCGTGTTTACGTCTCCGGACTTTGAAGTTCGTACCGTCGCTAGGCTGCAAACAGCCTCCGCTAGGAGGAGCGGAAACGTCAGGCACCTGTAAAGTAGAGGATAAGTGGAGTTGTAAGATATTTTATTACAGTGTTCCATAAAAGTTTCTTCCTTTTTTTTAATGCGAAATCGACAGACGATGTTTGTTGTTTAAGGTTGATTTATTGTGCTATATATGAAGCGTTTTGTTCTATTATCTTCTTCACCCTTAGGAAGCCTTACGATGCCTTTTTTCAAAACGGTTCAGATTTTCTTGGTAACATTTATGGAGAGAATTTTTTAACGAGAGAGACAAGTAATAATTGTATGGTAGAACGTCTCAATTATGAGACATCCTAATATAAATATCGAATTTTAATTTCCATGCACAGTAAAAATCTGGAAACATGGAAACTTTGCTGAACGAGAACTGGTATAGAATTCAGATTGATCGAACAGTTATTGCGTGTTTTTCCAATAAATAGAAATACAGAAAGACGAAACGATTTATCGAAAAACCGAGAATAAACAGTTGCCGACGATCGACGAGTAAATTGTTGCAGAACCAATTTACAACATTCGAGCCCTTCTCTTTAAATGCGAAGGTCTTCGTTGGAGATCCTGAAAAATTCAACGTGAACGTTTTGTTTAGATTTTGTGCCAGTTCTCGTCTACTGCACATTCTCGTTTACTGCACAAAGTATCCGCCGTCGGACAGTTAACCCGAACCTAATCGCCGCGGTGGATCGCGGTCCGCCGGCCGTCGGCAGGCGAGCACGAGGCGATCAAAGGGTAAGGGAAAGGTGACCAGCGGCGACGACGGGGTGGCAGCGCGGAAGAGGGGAGGGACGGACGAACGCGACTCGAAAGCGACGAATGAATCGAAAACGAAGAGAAAACCTAATAATGGAGTTCTCCCTTTCCGTGGCCACGATGGCGGCAATAATGGGCTCCTCGGTGTACGCCGGTGATCCGAGGTCGGGGAAAATTGGATTCGAAATCGAATTTACTCGATTTTATTTGCCGGGAGACGATGAAAATCTAAATTTACCGGAGGGAAGTAGTTCTCGAGGAGACGAGTGGCTTCGACGAGTGTTCGATATCGAGTCGCGTGGCGTTCACCGTCGAGCGCGGCCGACTTTGGGTACCGCGGATCGGTTTCCGTGAAAATCAACCGAATTACCGGGCCGCACACTGTACACCGCTCGTCGTCGAACACCCACGACCACGCTCTCTCTCTGCCTACAATCGCAGCCCCACAGCACAGCTACAGAGTTAGTATTTGCGACTTCGACGCAACAACACGTCTGCGACTACAGCCGCGCACACCTACCCCTACAACTTCAACAGCTACATATACAGTTACAACTACATACATACAGTTGCAACTACAATACCGTCGGAGAATCGAACACGCGTTCCAAGAAGCGTAATCTCGACCAGCGACTGGCGCGCTTCGGGAAGACTGCAGCTGTAGATACGGGACGTCGAATCCACGAAATTCCGTGTACTGGGCCAGCAGCAGCCTCGTGGTCCTCTTGCTCTTCGATCCGCCGCAAATGCCAGGACAGAGGAGAGCATCAACGAAATCCGGGATCGTTGCGAACCTGCACCGAAAACCAGATCCGAAGGAGAGAAACCATCTCTGTGCGCCGAGCTCTCCTCGAAAAACCGGCTGCCTCGAGTGACTCGACTCCCCGCTAATGGGTTTCTCGATATCATCCTTATTGACCGACGGCAACAACCCCGCCCCTCCGACGACGCGATCCTCCCGGGTCCTCCTCGCAACGCCCCCGTCCCGCGCGATCAATCCGACGGTGGGAATCGAATCGGTCGAACCGCACAACTCGACGGAAGCCTCTCTCTCGTATAAACGAAATCAACGCGCGGCCGAAGTCAACGAGCCGAACTGGATAAATGCAGGCCGACGAGCGTCGGAGAGAGGACCGGAACCCGCCCCGACGGCACCGAATCTGCCCGAAAAGTTGAGGACCTTTGGCCGTTCGTCGCGGTGATGCGGTCACGCGGAGAGGTACAGAGGGTCTCTCTCTCTCGATGAACTCTGCAAAGTCCGTTACAGTCTGGATCCTCTGCCGGTACCACGTCCGAGGTTGGCACGGCCAGCAACTGGACATCTGTCGCCCCGAAACTCCGACGTTGCGCGTTTCCCCGGCGAGATACGTCGCCGAACCACCACCGATTCATGGTGGCTGTCGCGTGTCCCTCTCGTCTACCGTACCACGTTCATCTCGGCCCGCACTAAATCGTCTCGGTGCACGGTATCGGATCGAAAGAACGGCATACGTGGCCACGTTGCTGCTTGATTCACCGGTTGCTATTCACTTCGTTCGATTCTACGTCGGCCTAAACCGTTTACTTACTCTCCATGAAAGATACAGTGTGGCCTTTCGCAACTCTTATATTTCTCCTTTGATATTGTTATTAAATACTAATTTGATATTGCTAAGTAAATACTATTGGTCGTTAGACGCTTAAAATTAAATTATATTTAATATTTTCATGTTTAAGTATTTTTTTATTTTTAACTTTTTATATTTTATTCGTTCTTGCGTGATTGCTATATTATTGTTAATGTTTCGCAGTGTAACAATGATTTTATACCGTCTGTAGATACCGTTATTATTACTGATATTGTAGGAACTCTTTTGTGATAAAACATACAATTTAAATAACGATACGAGTAATAGTTTTTTAAAGAAAGACAAGTACAACTTTTCTTAAACAACAGCAATTACGACTGTTGCAACGTAGAACTTCGCTCGGTCACGGCTCTGTCCAAAATGGCACAGAATGCCCGGACTTTTTTCGTTCAGCTCTTCCATCCTTCAAATCTTCTCCTCCTTTCTCTCTATTGCATTATGTTACCTCTCTCAAACGCCGGCTCGCTCGCTCGCTTTGTTGCACTCTGTCTTTTGGCTACACAGAACTTCGAGGAACCTAAGCAGTAAGCTCAGGTTACAAAACACTCTGCAGGCGTCCATCCTATTCGTTGTGTAACTTAAGACGCTCGCTCTTGCTCAGTCTGTCTTCGCAGCAGCAAGAAGCCAACGTTATTACTATTATAATAATAATTATTATTATAATCTGTCTTATTATTCTTGTTATTTGTCCTTATCATTATTATCATTATTATTATTATTTGTCTTATTATTTTAATATCTGTCTACCGTCGTTGAGAGGGGCTAAAGAGTCGTCGCACTGTATACAGACCTTTGCGAGGCATCTGATCAAACGGCCAGGAATTCCTTGCTCGCGTACATCTTTCTCGTCTTTCACGGTCGACTACCGACGTTGGGCGTCATTCTTCTTCCCCGAAGAAGACGAAGAAAGCGCGCGACGACTCGAGAGGGCTGTCGTCATCGATGATCTCAATACTTCGAACGCATTAGGTCGATTCGGATGGCGACGTGCCCGGGACAGGATTTAGCCGAGACCGGGAACGACGTAGCGACGCCGCACAGCTTTAATCCAGCGTCCTCGCGGGAATATCGACATAGCCGAGGACCGTCTGAAAGGAGACGGTTCCGCGGCGTAGTAAGCCGCGCGCGCTTGGATGCGAGGAGACGACGGAAGGCGACGGTTCGGTATCGCGAAAGACATAAAGGCAACCTGACGCTTTCCATTATAGCGATGTCTACAGTCTACGGGCGTAGCTATCAGCGGTAACGGGCCAGCTGACGCGGCAATGCAAACACACAGCCTTTCCGTGTAACACCGCTCTGTCCGGCCCCCCTTCTCTCTACCCCTTTGCCGGGACGGGCGCCGCCGTTATATCGGACGTTCAGCTCCGCTCTCCGCCAGCCTACCCACCCACCGCTCTCTCTCTGCGCACAAGGCGCGCCAACCACCCCCGGAGCAGCTCTCCTACATCTACACCGAACCCCATACGTCTCCGCGAGCATTTGCATTTTACAACTAACCGCAGCTTTTGCCTCGCAACCAGCTAACGTCGAAGGATCCTTAAACTCTTGAAACGTCCTCCGAAGAGCCGGCTTTCCTTTCGCCCGGATTTCCTCTCTCTTTCTCTCTCTCTCTCTCTCTCTCTCGCCCCGCGACACACGCTTTTATGCTTCTCGCATTTTTCATATTTCTCATATTTTTCCACGGTTTTTATGTTTTCCAAGCAGTTCGCTCTCGAGCATAATTAACACAAGATTTATGGGGCGCAGCTGTTTCTATATTAGCTTGTAAAGGTAGCGATACTGATGAGTTGTTCCTCTGATTTTTAATGAATGTTTTTTTTAATTATTTCTGCCACTTTATTTATTATTCTTGTATTTTTAGCTAGAAATAAGGAGAGAAATTAATAAGGGAAATAGATCAATTTGACACGACAATTTTAAATTATTCACGTGTCTTTATTTATTATTCTTGCTTGTATTTTTAGCTAGAAAAAAAAGGGGAAATGAATAGCCAATATCCGTCGATTTGACGCGCGCATGACTCTGACTTTGTCTCAAATAATTAATACGATGAACAAACAATTTATTAATGTATTTTTACAATTTGAATAATCGTAAACTAACGAATTCAGTTAGCCGTCATTTTGTCGAGCGAAGCGTTAAATTCTTTTATCGGGAAGCGAAACAAGAGAACGATGATCCCCCATTCGAAAAATAGAAAGTTAATTAGAAGCGGAAACGCGGCAAAGGCGATCCCGTAATAACCGGCTTCGGTAGCCAGAAGCCCTGTCCCACGCAGGATTTCAATGGGCTCGGGTTTCGGACAAATTTTCGGGCCGGTTTTGAATCGCGGGTTTCCCTTCCTCCAACGGCGGCCAAAGACTTTCCGCGGGGAATCAACGAACCATCGGATAAAAACATTACGAGCCGTGGACGTCCGCGATTTTTTCGAATCAACGAAGTTTCGCCCGCGGGGTCGGAGCGTAATTCGCCGGACGCACTTCGGGGCCGATCTAATCAAAAGCTTTCGGGAGAAATGAAACCGGGCGCCCGGCGAGCGTACAGGATCCGCGGCGGCGGCGGCGGTGCTCGGCGCGCGCGGATGCAGAGTCGGCGCGGGCCGCGTACGTGCATTCGCGGAACAAGCTTTTTTAATCAAAACTTCGTTTCGTTTAACTCTTTTGATCCCGGCTGAAAGATCTCATCAAAAGCGCGAAATAAATCTGCACGGTTTTCCGAGGGGAGGGGGTAGGGAGGGGGGCGACGAGGGATGGGACCGAATTGGAATCGCGGAAAGTTTCGAGCGTTGATTTCGACGCGACCGTGCACACCGATAGCCCCGGCACGGCCCGGCGGACGTAGAGAGCCTTTTGATCGATGCCGCAAAATTCGCGCGACGTCCGACCCGCATATCCCCTCCCCAACCGGTCTACTCGCCCGGACACGGTCTTTGAGATACCGCGAAATCTCTCCGACGGAACAAAGAATAGCGGCGTTTGGCTTTTCGTTCGGCATCGACGCAAGGCTAAAAGCGATCGTTTTATCGTTAAGGCAACGGCGGCATTAACAAACGAACAAAAACCAAACCAGGAGAAACCAGTCATAAGGTCTGGTTTGCGAATGAAACGCGTCGACGATTTCCGCAAAGAGTCGACTGCGACCGCAACGTTCGTCGTTGTATTTCCGTATTGTCGTTGAACGCGTTCGCGCTCGCTCGCCGGTGAAAATCGGATCTCTCTACCTCACGAACATTGCAGTATCGCCGGTTTCGCCGGGCGCTTCGGTTGGCCAGCTGGCCGGCCGGCCGGTCTGCGTCCAATTTCAATCAGACTAATGATTTCAGCGGAAGGACGGGTCGTTGCCGCGGGCGTAGTTTTTCGTTCGGGAGACTTTGCCCGACCGCTTTTCATCGCTTTTAGCCGCATTACAAATTCCGTCGCTCGCATTACCGCGTCTCGTGTTCCGCGTTCCGGTATTTGCATGATGAAAGCCCGTCAGGTTCGAATCGTCGCTGCCAAAAATATCGCGGAACGTATCCCGGCGCCGCGATCTGTTCGTTCGACGAATCAGGGGATCGACATTCCGAGATCGCGCGAAGGAGAAGGATAAGCTTGTGTCTTCAGCGAAAGTGTTGTGGAGCGTTTAAGGAAGTCTGATGGTTTATTGTTTTAGCTAGGAAAAGCAGAGGGAGAAGTGTTTCGTCCCGGGCAAGCTAGTGGACTCGTTAATAAGGCTTTTTGGCGGTTTTTGCCTTAGATAAGGGTAAAACGACGTTTTCGGCGTATATATCGAAACAGGGACGTTCTTAGGTAGCTTTTGTAGAAGACACAAGGTGAGAAATTAGGTGGGCTGCTTCTTTGGCAAAGATCTTTATTCGACTGCTTCTTTCTCTTCAAAAAAGGGCCTCCTCCCCTCGACGAGCCATCTCATCACCCAAACAGAGACCTCCTTATTTCCGAGACATAAACAGTGTGCCGCCTGACCGGCGACCATCTCAGGGATCGCTTACACTTTCGGGAAAGGAATCCATCTGCTGGCGACTAGCGGAGGTGGTCGCCACAGGGCAACGCCGTTGAATAGAGGAATGGGAGCGAGTCGCGAGAAAGCCGTGGAACGGAAGAAACGACACAGCGGAACCAGCCTTTGAGCGGTACGCGCGTGCTGGCGGAGCGGATACGCGCCAGCTCGCCGACAACGACGGACGAGGATAATGCCGGAGCGTCGAGGGTGTCGAGACCGACCGCGCAGCCCGGTCGGTCGGGCGCCGGGTACGCGTCGCAACGGTGCCAACGGGAATAGACAAAAGACAGGAAAGAATTAATGGCGGGCCGACTCTTTCGCGGGCGTCCCAGTCTCGCGGTGTTCCCGGTGTTCCCGGTCCGAGCCCTCCTCCACTCCCGCGTCTCTTTTCCTGCCGCGGCGCTGCGCGACCCCTCTCTCTCTCTCTCTCTCTCTCTCTCGCCGCCCCCCGTCCTCCGCCGCCCTTTCGCATCCTTTCAATGTATTACTGTAAATGAGTTACCGAGCTGACGGTGGCCTTAGCGCTCGGGCAAAAACGGGCAAGGCGGGCGGCCGGGCGGAGGGAAACGGATGGAAAAGAGGGTCGCGAAACGTCGTTGCCGGTGAAATTAAGTGCCCCCGCCCAGCCCCTCGGCGCGACTCGTTTCTCTTTCCCCTCGGTCGATGATTCATTGCGGGAAGAATACCGGGGAAACGGCGGCGGCGGCGGAGGCGGCTCTCTCGGCGAGCCGAGCCGAGCCGAGAGATATCGTCGGCGGATTTTCGATCGCGGATATAGGGGCCACGGGGGCACGGGGGGGCTGGTGGGTGGCCGGGCAAAGGATACGCGCGGAATTAAATAATTTCGTTCCGACGGCCGGCAGCTGGCAGCTGGCAATTTTCCGGCCGGTGATTTAAGCGGCCAGATAAAACTGATTTATTAAGAGCCGCGTCCGGATCGTCGCGTCTCCGCCGCCCGCCCGCAGCTCCCCCCGGAAGAGGAACCGTCGTTCGGGAGCGTCGATGCGTTCCTACCGGTTACAACCGGCGAAATTCATCGGAACGCGATCGAGCAAGAAATACGACGTCCTGGAAAACGATGACGGAGCCCCGGTTATTTCTGTTCCGCGTTTTCCATGTTCTCCTGTACCGCCTTGCGAGACCCACCCTCCCTTTGTACGCCGTTGAGAGACACGTCGTCTCGTGTCTCGCTCGGCACGTCGGCCCCCGTCTCGTCTCGTCGCGTCTCGTCGCGACGCTAACGAGGCCGAATCGCTGTCTACGTATTTTACAAGGAAATGTCTGCCGATCTCGACTGTTCCCCGCGTATCACGCCCATTTAGCTTTCCAGCGCGGTATTTTATCGGGGAGGAAGAAGCGCCGCGTTGTAACGATGTCTCCTGGGTTGGGCGGAAAAACGATACCGCTTGAACGATGCCGGGTGTTAACGTGGGAATAGCGGCAACGACGATCATCTTCGCGTTTCTTCGAGTGCTTTTATACAGCGGTATAGAGTGTATAGTATAGTCTCGGGAAGGTTGGCGAGGGTTGGCGTCGATAATTGAAGTCTTTGTCGATTCGGTAATTTTGCACGGGTTAGCTAAAATTTTGTTGGCTTTATTCATCGTCATTTTTATTATTACTATTACTACTATTATTATTTACTATTGTTACTATTATTATTTACTATTATTACTATCTCACCGTATCTTTTCACACAATAATTACATAATTTCCTACATTTGTTCCTGGACTTCTTCTCGTTGCTCCAATATTAATAAAAGACATACTGCATCAAGAATCAATCGTTCACGAAAACCCTCGAGCTCTGAATTTAAAAGAACTCAGACATCATGCAGCAAGGTTTGGACACTGCGCCATTTTCTACTGAATAAAATCCAATAAAAGCATGAACCTAGAAAATGCATACATATCAGCTCGCAACATACTACCAAAGAAAACTGACGAATAGATACGCGCGTACATCGAACCCGGCTCCAAGGGTTGAAAAAGCAAAAAGGACCTAACTCGTCGATTAGCCTGGCAGTAGAATTCTGTCATGCTCAGCGGCTCCACTCTCAGCAAGGTGGAACTGCTCAAAAGGATTTACTGGAAAGGGGGGTTTTGCTCGAAAAGGGGTTTGCTCGGAACAGGCTTGCTCAAAAGGTGTACGCTGGAAAGGGATTTGCTCGAAAGGGGTTTCCTACAGTCAGTATCCACCGGTATCCAACAGTATCCAACAGTATCCGCTAGTATCCAGCAGTATCCGTCAGTATCCGCTCGACCCCGTGCATGTTGTCTCTCGCACCTTTGTCGTTAAACCGCAACCACAACATCCCCGAAGTGCTCGCTCGAGAGATCCGTACGCTTGTCGCCGGTCCTCCGGAAAAATATCGCAGCGCGTCGCGGCGCTCCTTGCTCCAAAATTCCGCCTTTTTACGCCTCGCAACTCCGTTGAAAATCATGCAGGAAATTATAACACCCCGCCGTCGGTTTTTGTCGCTAACTAGCGAGTTTTGTCTTAGATAAGGGTAAAACGACGGTTTCGGCGTATATATAGTAACAGGGACGGTTTTAGATAGGTCAGAGCTGGCTAAGTCTCTCATGCTCGCTTTGTAGAATAGTGTCGATCTCTGTCAATAGGTATAGCTAACTGATGATGAGTCCCACGAGGAACTAAAGAAGAATCATCGTTGCCCCGAAGAGTAGCGACTTAGCCCTCCATGAAGTGCTTTGCTCTTAGCTACTCCGGCATGTGTCCTACCTAATTCAAAGTGCTGAACTCTAGCCTAACTCCTACCTACGGACATAACCTGACATAATCTGACATAACCTAACTTAGCACCAGCAATCGAATACAGTAAAATTCCATAGAACGCGAATCGTCGCGGCGTCGATTTCTGCGATTCCCGCGTCCCGTTCCCGTCGTTCCTTGGCATCGCCGTCTGGCCAAAGGGTTAATCGAATTACGAGGCCACTCTGGTATCGGCAAAGGGATCAATGGATGATTCCGGTGTACGCTTTCGTGACCGGAAGCGCGCGCGCGCGCGCGGCTCCTCCGGTATCGCTCAAGGATCGAGCAGGAGAATTAGAGACTTTCGAAGGTCCTCCTCTCGTTCGCCGGGTTGCGAACTAAACCCTTTCAAGGATCGGGGCGTCGCGCGAAAACAGAGCAATCGGAAGCGCCCTTTCGTTAGACCGTAAACTAATTGGCACGAGTAGTCGCCGTTGCTTCGCCTTCCCCGCTCCAATTAGATTTCCCTTTTTCGTCGGCGCTCTTAACCCTCCGCGGACCAGAAAGTTTTTCTTAAATGTCTTGCTGCGGGCAACTTGCGAGCTTCTTGCTTTGATATCTCTGGTTAACCCGTTGAATCACCGCTCTTTTCATGCCGCGACGATTAGCACTTATTTTACTTAATAATTTTCCTGAAAGGACCAAACAATTTTTGTATCTTTTATTATTTTTATGTGATTTCGTTTCTATACTTTGATGACAGAAGAATTTATTTTCACTTCGATGTAGAAGAAATTAACCTTTTGCACTCGAATGGCGACTCTGCGGCGCCATTAGAATTGTTTTAACGCGTTCGAAAATTATTTTTAAAAAGTATCGTCAAAGCTTCGATTCAAAAGATTGTTAAAAGTGTAATTGTTATATCAGTTACAGGACTCAATTTCATATGCATAGAATGAATATTGTTCTATGAAATTAAAATACTGTGAGTTGAAAAATTATTTTAGATTCGAGGTCGAATTGGCTTCGACTGCAAAAGGATTAATAATATTCATATTTAGTAGAGCTTGCATAAAATCTTCACCGCGAGTCCGACTCTTTATTGTATAGTGCAAGGGGTTAACTATGCCGCCGAGCGTCATCAATATTGCCACTGGTCCCCTCAGAGCCTCCGTATAATTAATACAATATAATAATAATAATAATAATATCAATTATAACGGGAGATCTTTATTTGCATAGTCGCCAATTATCAACAGCTACGAAAGCGAGCCGCGGGGTTCGAACAATCGCATCCCCCACCCCCGCGATTGTCCAGGTTCAGTTCGCAAGCCGATGCGAGGGAAATTATTGTACATCGCCGGCGATGAATTCTCGAGGGGTTAGAGAGAACCGCGATCGCTCGTTTGTCCTCGCTTTGTCGGAACGCGGGCCGGCAAACCTGTCCGTCGACGACGACGACGGGGAGGCCGCGGTTGTTTGCTTTTACGTCAACGGCACCGTGCTTACCGGTGGTTTACGGCTGTCGTTCCAAAGACACGGGAGTAACGCGGTTAATCCGCGCTCCCGGTAAGCCGTGGTTCGATGAGTTCGTAATTTGGAAGGCAGAGCGAGGGTGTACGGCCGTGCACGGTGAAGGAAAGGCCCCGGCATCCGGCATGCGACGGCCCGGCAGCCATTAGCTTTGACGCGACCGTCCGGGGACAAAGATTAGCGACGGCACCGACGACAATGGGAAGCGTGCACGGCGGAGCCTAACTCGGGGGTGGGTAGCCTGAATCATTATGAGCTTGGGCAGAGTTATGGACTAGAAGCGAAGATGAGAAGCAATGCAAAAGTCTTGAAAAAGTGGAGGATGCTTGGGATGCATCGCTTTTAGGATTCTCGTTGTATTTCACTCGTTCCCGGTGATAGCTAAGGGAGTTATACGTGAATTAGTACACTCCTGTCTATACACTAAAGAGAGGGAAGAGCTGTTTCGTCCTAGACTTGCTAGATGACTCATTAATAAGGCTAACTAGTTAGTTTTGCCTTAAATAAGGCTAAAACGACGGTTTCGGCGTATATATCGAAACTGGGACGATCTTAGGTAGCTTTCGGGAAAGAAATATATCTGTTGGCTTATGACGGAGGTAGTTGCCACATAGGGGACACATGGGACGCACCGCTCTTCCTCTCTTGTTCTATTTCTCTCAATCCCGGTGATATCTGCAGTCGATCTCAGTTACACATATGTCCACAGGTCGCATACCTGAGCCACCCTCGAGGTGGCCAGGTTTAGAATAAACAGTCGATCTCTGTCACTAGGTGTAGCTACCTTGTGATAAGTCCCACGAGGAGCAAAGGAAGAATCATCGTAGCTCCAAAGAGTATCGACTTAGCCCCCGATAAAGCGCTTTGCTCTTAGCTACCCTAGCATGTACCCTACCTGATTCAAATTGCCTAGCTCTAGTCTAACTCCTACCTACAACCAGCGCAATGAAGGGTTAAAACGGTCCGAGTCGTTAGGACGATCCGCTTCCCAGAAATTCGCCATCGCCGACAGGTTCGGACACGCGAGAATCGACGGAAGGGGTTGGAAACCCCTTGTCGCGGAACGGCGACGAGAGGAGCCGGGGTCCGCTTCGAGTCTGTCGCGGTCGACGGATCGGAGCGTTTCAGCGAGGAAGCGTATTCTCTCGAGCCAGCGACCTCGACCGCTGGGAATCGAATGGCGGTTCGACCGGAGCCGGTTCACGAGAAATTGTATTAAGTCTCCTCCTGGACAGCGGTAACCCTTGCATACCGAATGAACGCATTGTTAGCGTCGATAAGATACGCCGGTGCACGATCCTATCGTATCTTCGGGCCGAATCCCTTGGCCCGGGTCGATCCAAATTACCGTAGACGTTGCTCCTCGATCCTTTCTCTCTCTCTCTCTCGTTCTCTCTCTTGCTGTCTGTTACTCTCGCTTCGAAAAGCCGCGTTTGTAATTGGCATTGTAGGTCTCGTGTTATTTGCCTCACAGCCATTGCTCAAGGGACCGGCAATTCTCCTGGAACAACGTGAAATTAAATGCTTTTCTTTTAATGTTTCTTAGAGAGAATTAGAGGTTATGTTATCACAGAATTTTTGGGGGTGGAAAAGCTTTGGTCTGCGCGAAGGAATATTTTTAGGCGAATTTTTGTTACTTATTACTTAATGTTATTTACTACTAGTAGTACTATTATTTATTTATTATTACTGTTATAATTATTGTTATTATTATTATTATTATTGCTATTATTTATGTCACGTATTATTCGATTTTTATTCGTTTTGGATCATGTAGCCTTGATTATCGAACAGTGTAACGCTAGAAATAATTTAGGGGATGAATAAATTCTAGCTTTTGAAAGTGAACTTTTTTTATACAATTTATACAAAATTAAAATTTTGTTATACAAAGGCAAGGAGTCAAGACGTGGTCCTCGAACCCTGGCTGCGTTTGACCAGGTCTGCACCCCTCGGCGGTCATATTACTGCTTCAACGTCGCCAGTATAACCTAAACTGAGCTTCGGTCGCGTCGCCTCCTCTTTTATCGTGCAACTACAATACTTTAAAAAGAGCAACTTCTCCAAAAAAAACAACTTCAGAATTTGCTTCCAAAAAACGCCAGAATTTATCTCTCGACTTTCGGCCACCCGGAACGATCTTTTGCACTCGATCCAGCTGACCTCCCGCGCGTCTTTCAACTCTCCCGAATGTCCTGCCACTCGAACCCGTCCGGCGATCGCGCAATTTTTCAACGCGCCGTATCCTTGGGAATAATATTTCATCGACCGGAAGCGGTCGTACCGACTCGCGAGCGCGCGAGATTACTTTAAACGAATCGATCGCCCGGGAAAAGCAGTGTGCCGTGCCTGTAGCCGGTATCCGATAGCCGGTAATCGGAAGTCGGAGGCTGGGTATCCGGGCGACGAGATACCGTGAAACAAAGGAACTTTGTGTTGATTTTAGTCGACGGAAAAATCGTCTCGGTCCTGGAAAAATTTAATAATTTAACAACCCCTTGCGCAACGATTCCTTTCACGCTGCATCGATTAACCCTAATTTGTTCTGAATATTTTAATATTTTCCTTGATAGGATCAAACAATTTTTGAGGGACAATTAGGGAGACTTTACTATATTTAGAAATTTACTATATTGCAGGAAGAATTTACTATATATCGAAATTTATTATTTTTTCTATTATAATAAATCTACGAGGATGAAGTTCGTCGATTAATGGCAAATGGATTTCATCGACTGATGTATCTCGTTGTTTCTGTTCCGCAGGGGAGGACGTCCGCGGCGCCGTGTGTCCAGATGACAGCGTCACAGACGAGAACGGCGGTTGCAAATGCTCGCCGGATTGTCCGACGACGATATGTCCACCGGGTGAACATCCGGTCGAAGTCAAACCCGCTGATCGTCGAACACCTGGCAACTGTTGCGCCCAATACAAATGCGTTCCTACAGGTAAGAATCCTAATTATTTATCGCGAAAACGTTTATCGTGGAAACTAGTTTCCCAGCGAAAACACCCTTAACCCTTTCGCTGCAGCGTAGAATCAGTTAGAAGCGTCGATACAAGAAGCGCGAACTGTGACCTAAATAAACTGTGTCGTATATAATTAAATAATAAATATTTATTAAAAAAATAAAAGAAATAATTTTCGTAATTATATACAACATAATTATATTTTATTTATACAACATAATTATGTCTTTTATTTTTCGTATAGAGGGCATATATTTAAGTTTTTGGTGTATATCGATAGACTCGCGAGGATACATTTATGTACAGTGTCTTCGGCAGTGAAAGGGTTGGATACTCATCGATTACAACCGTCCGGTGCCGCGATCGCGGAGCCACCCGGTAGCTGTTGCGCTCTCTGCAACTGCAAGCCCCCGAGTAATTACGAAAAGTCGTAATCGAGCTCGCTTCTATGCGTCCAGCACAGCAGCTGGTCGATATCTCGAATTTCTGCACCGTGCGAACCCACCCTTCGTTTTCCTCCGTCTCCCTCTCTTCGTCTCTTCCTCTCTTCTCTTTTCCGTCGGCTGCGTCGCCGTTGACCGTTGTCCCTTTTCCATTCACCGTTCCACCCTTCTCCCGACTTCTTCTTCTTCAACGTTGAACACGGTATCGCCGTGTTTCCATCCCCCTGTTCCACGCGATCGCGAGGCATCCGAGAGCATCCCTCGTTCGCCGTCGCGACGCGAACGCTACGTCGAGAGCACCCTCGACCACGTCGGCGAATCAACAAGCGCACCCGTTTTTTCACAAACACGCGAAAGGAATGTTCTTACGGTCTGTTGCTCGAAAGATGGCGCCGAGGAAAGTGGAGATCCCCAACGATCCACCGTGTTAACCCCTTTGCCGTACTTTAACGAGTCAGACTCGTGATGGAGATTTATAATAATTGTCGTGAACGAATTTATTTTAACATTTTAACGACCAAATATATCGAAAATTATTATATTATCGGGAGAATTTATTCTGTATATTGAAATTTCCTATATTGTAGCGAGAATTTACTATATACCAAAATTTACTACATTGCAGGGAGAATTTCCTACATATCCAGATTGACTACATGTCACAAAAAATTCACCGTATTCCAGAATTCGTCGAGACGGCAAGAGTCGCCACCGACGCGTCCTTACGAATTCGAGTGTCGCCGCGATTGTAATCAACGATAAAGCCTCCGGCTGATCCTCGCCGTTGGCCGTGGAAAAGAAGCTTTCAAGTTTCGTGTCGGCGGCGCGGCCGGGCGCAAACTCTCGATTTACCTGTTGAATTTTAACGAGCCCATTCTTATCCCGCGAACGCGTTCACGAGAGGTTTGCGCTCGCGCGCGCGACGTCGCTCGACGCCCGATATCGCGTCCGTTCTCGAAATTTAATAACGGTCGACCCGGCCCGCCTGGGGAACAATTAGAAGCGGGCGTCGATCGCGGGACGATTGTTAAGCGGGAACCGCGTCCTACCTGTGTCCCGACAGTCCAAATCCCTCGGCGTCGACCGTAATCTACACGGAAACCCTTTAGGGGAGTGGGGCGGGGAGGATGGGAACGTGTACCGCGTACATATTTATGCGATCTCTCTCGAGCGGTCCGGGAGAATCGAGAGACTCGGTTATCGGTTGGTCGTGGATTCCACTAGTTCTGCATACACACACTGTACACACACACGCGCGTATTCCGTTTGATGTTACAGAAGCGGCGCAATGGGGCGACGCGACGACGACCAAGAAGTCGACGAGATACTGCATCTACGAGCACGAGGCGAAGAAACCGGGCGAACGGTGGCAGCAGTCGGAATGCTTGAACTGCGTCTGCGAGGAGGAGGACGTGATCGTCACCTGTCTGGAGACGATGTGCAAATCGTGCGAGAACGCGATCGCCCCGAAGCCGGGCGAGTGCTGCCCCCACTGTCCGATCCCGACGAACGCGACCCTAGCCGAGCCGAAGACCGCGTGCGAGGCGTCGATGGACGGCTGCTCGATCAACTGCGAACACGGATACGAGACCGACGAAAACAATTGTCCCGTTTGCAGCTGCGTCTCCGACAAGGTAGGTACTATAGCTCGATTCGATCGACGCCCCGGTCGTCGAACGGAATTGCCAGCCAGGATTGCGCCGTTTCAGAATAAGTCGTCGGGACGTTGTCCGATTGCGATCTCCATTCGATCCTCAAACTCCGACCATCGTGTAGCTTGAGATCCCCCCGGTTTCGATTCCAGGAGACCGACGAGGACGCGTCCACCGAACTGACGACCGTCGAGCCCGATTCCTGTCTGCCTGTGCCGTCCTGCGACGCGAACTGCGACCTCACCAGGGACGAGGAAGGCTGCCAGGTTTGCACCTGCCAGACTCCCCAGGCCTTCGACGAGCCCACGAACGAGACGGTCGTGATTGACGAGACCGGCAAGAGAATCTGCCCGGAGGTGAAGTGCGACCTGCACTGCGAGCGGGGCCTGCTCATGGACGAGAACGACTGCACGTTCTGCAAGTGCAGGGCCCCGGAGTCCGACTGTCCGCCGCTGGTCGGATGCAGGAAACGGTGCACCTACGGATACAAGACGAACAGGCGCGGCTGTTCTGTTAGTAGACGATTCTTTCACGTTACTGTACTCACCTTTTTCTTTCTTTAATATTATTGTCATTATTGCTATTATTGTATATTGTATATTTATATACTAATAATAGAAGAACTTTGCCTATTTATTTTTATGTTCTCTTTGCAGATATGTCGGTGTAAAGCTTCCTGCACCGATCGCCAGAACACTACGCATCCCGAAGGATCTACCTGGCACCCTAACGCGTGCACCTCGTGCACTTGCCAAACCGGAGGTCTGCTCAGCTGCAGAGAAACGATCTGCTCGGTCGCTTGCAGCGACCCCTTGCCACCCAAGCCCGGAACCTGCTGTCCGATTTGCCCGATCGTGGTAAGCTCGATCGCATCCTAGCTTGCCTGCCTACACACTGAATTACCTACAGCAACCCTTGTCAATATCTGGACGCTATTTAACCTCTTAAAAAAGATTCTTATTCTCCCTTTTGTCAAATCTTATAAAGAACATTTAAAGAACGCGTTCTATAGAACTCTGTAAAAATTGGAGTATTAATAATAGCCTGACTGTATCATGGCACGATTGATTTTCATTGGTTCGCTTCCACAGCCGTCGAAGGAGAACGAAGCGGCCGGTCACCACGGCTCTAGGGGTTGGGGCACCGCGCCGATCACCCTGATCGCGATACTGACGTTGCTGTGCCTGCTCCTGATCGTGCACATCGTCCGCAGCCGATTCTGCGGCCGGCTGTCGCCCTCCGAGACCACGACCTGCTCGTCCTGTCCGTCGCAGTACTACAAATACGTACCGGCGTACGACACGCCGACGCATCGACACGAGAAGATCGTACCGTTGTAGAAGACTGGAAACGTCTTCGACGAGCCAGGCAGAGACGAGCGCGAACAGGACGGAGACCAGCAGGAGCACGAGGACGTAGACGGGCGCGTCCGTCGCCGTCGCGACGGCGAGAAGGAGCGGCGAGCGACGATCGGGAACGTGGAACGGGCCGACGGGAACCGATCGCGCGGGCATCCTACCACCGGTTGCATCATCGTACCACGCGTAGCTTCAGTATTATTCGTAAGGTAGCAGACGGTGTCGCGGCTCGAATAGGGTGGGAAGGAGAAGAACGACGTCGGAACGAGGGGAGGGGCGAAGTTGCGAGGCCTCGGACCCGAAACTCGATGTCGAGAGCAGGTTATGTCGGGTTATGTGCGCGATTCGCGCGCGCATGATACGAGAGAGAGGCGAGAACTAGTCGTTGTTAGAGTTGTGCGGCGAGCGCGAACCCGGCGTTTACGCGAATCCCGTTGTAACCTGTAAATTCTAATGTAAAAGCTCTAGCGTAAAGAAAACCTACCCGCGACGATGTAAGAGTAAATGTACTAAGAATAAGCAAAACTGCTAGGCCCCCCCCAGTCACCGAGAACCGTAGACGAAAAAAGGGAGAGAGAGAGAGACAGACAGACAGACAGAGAGAGACGTGTCTCGACGGTAGTATTAGTTTCCTCGATCTCTGGACCATCGATGTTGTTTCGCGTCGCTTTCGGCCGTCGCGTGAACCGCGACCAGCGCGCAGAAGGGGCTCGAGAAGATCCCGCAGAGCGTCGTCGATCGGCGGCGTTTTGCTTGCGACGCATAGATTCGAATGTAGTTTGCGAGGCCGATCGGAGCTTCGTTCCGACTTGCGTCCCGTCGAACGATGCGATGGATAAAACGACGGACCCGTTCCTACGTTTCGCGCGCTCTCCTCGGACAGTTTTATTTAGAAGAATTTCGTACGGACGGATGATACACTTCGTGCAGCGTGATCGACGGTCGATGAGTACCGGACATGGTCGAGCCTTCGACTCGGCGTATTTTATTTATTTCTATTTATTTTTCATTTGTACTCATTTGTTCTCATTTATTTGTTTCTTAAAGTACCGCTTAAGAGAACGACGGAACGGCTTCCGTAACTAATTTCGTTACACGACCGCGCCCCCGTGTTTCGTTGTACGCGTGATACGAGAATATTTTATTTGAGTCGCGCGTTTATTATATTTCTGTTCGTTTAAATCTATCAATGTAACCCTGAGTTTCGATTGCTCGCGCGCCTATGTATGTACATATCCCGGACTCTGTCCCGAAGCAAGCTACGGTCGAGCGTACGCGCGCGTCCTCGCAATCGCATCGTCAGTCCACCGCTTCTTTAGACGCAGGATCGTGAACCGCGACGTGCCGACACTGTAATATAGCATATCGTTGAGAAAAACGGAGAACGTCTGGGAGAATATGAGCGTGTGTGGGCGTGTGTGCGCGAGCGCGTATCCGAGTACAAGAGTACCCGCGACTGCCCGAGCAGATTATTCCGCTAGGAAACCGAAACGTGAGAAAATTCGATCGCAGTCCGCGGTCCGGGTCATCGTCCAGCCCATAATTTCCCCACCTCCGACGCCACTGTTGTTCGCCACCACGAAGGGTCCTCCGAAGAGTTACCAGGGTCTTCGCAGAGCGTCCGCAATGGGAAATTATGGTCTGGCCGATTAACGCGCAAAGTTGTTTCGCGTGTCTCGACTCGCGGCGCCGTTGTCCACGTTGCTCTAATTACCCCGCGTTCACCCCTCGCAAATCGGTCGACCGGTTGCGAACGTTAACCATACATATCCACGTAGAAGGAAATCCAAATGCCCCCCCCCCCCCCCCTCCCCAGTCTAAGGGTCCCTCCTCTTCTGTATTATAACGCGTACATATATTTTTTCAATGTGACACTTTCGTCTTAACGTACGTCTTGTGTAGCCTACTGTCGACTACTCTATCGTCCAACCCCACCCCCTTTCCTCTGAAATTGTCTGAAATCGTCTGAGCGAGAAAAGAGGAAACGAGAGACGGTCTCCCCGCCCCCTGCCGTAGATCTCGCGAAACCGGGGGAACACCCGACGCGATCGTCGCGATCCCGACGGAAGAAAAAAAGAACGTTCGTTCTTGCTGTTCGTGTCCCGATCCGGCAAACGAGAGTTGTTTGAGCTCGATCGTGGAAGCGTACACTTCTGTGTGCAGCTTCGCGCAAACGATACAGTTTATTCGCTGACGACTAAACGGCGGGCAGCGTTCCCGTACGCATACCTTGGTGACAATATGTATTTTAACGACACGCGCGTTTCTCGAATTTTTTCGGTGACCGTGCACGATGTTGAAATTCCCACGGGAATGGAAAGGGTTGATATTGGTAGGCGGTGTCGAAGGGTACGGTCTCACTCGTCCCTTGTCATCCGACGGTAACGCGGAAGCGGTCGAATATTGTGGAAGGAATGGCTTTCATCGGCCAGCGTCGAGAAACAGGGTCCAGATGGACGGTATGGAGAGAACGTGGTGCGAGAACAATGATCAAAACGTAGGGCCGAGTAGCCGCGCGAACACCGAGAAACAAACAGTGTCGTGCATGCGAGTTCTTTGTACAGTTTCACCGTAACAAAAAAAATCATATCAGTGTAACCTAGACCTTATTTAATATGTGCGAATACGTATGCATACTCAAACTGTGCGTCGTGTTTAAGGATAGCTCTTGTATGTTACAGAAAACGAGACTAAATAAAATTGTTGATACGTGATGACTTCTATTCTGCCTCCTTCGGTGTTGCTTCCGGCATTTTTCTCCTCAATTGATCTTTTTCCATTTGAATTAAATAGAATATAAGTACCCAACTATATAACCATATAATTAATATAATTAATTAATACAATATAATATATAATAAAAAATAGAATAGAACTAAAGCTGTCCTTTCAGAAAAATTTGTGCAGGTGATATAGGATGAATTAAAAAAGAATGGGGAAGTTAAAAAAGCGTTTTAGGGGTACAGGTGTGTTCAGGGGAATTTTCTGCATCCATTCCTATGGATAATATAAATTAAATAGTACTATTAACTATCTACAAATTATTCTTGCCGTTTCTGCATAAGAGATCGTGCTAAAAACGGCACCAATTATCTGCTTCTGAAAATATAGAAATAGCGCCACTACGTGCAGTGGCAAAACGCTCAAACTGTTAGCCAAATTACTGACTGTAGGTATTGTTTACCATTTTAAGTGACCATCAGAATTTAACTTTGATAATAGTTTCCAGGTTTCTCATATAGATGGCGACACAAAAGTGTTCTAATATAGCTAATATAAATAATTAGCATCTCTTATTTTATCAGTATTTTTAATATCGATTAAGCTAACGAATTATGAAATTTTTCCACTTAAAAAATCACTGCAAAATTAAGTTATAAGATAAGTGTATTTCGATAAGGGTTATGTGTTGAACAGTTGGACAGCCTGAATACGTTCGACCACTTCCGACTGCTTCCGATCCCTGACGTCTCGAGGACCGTAGTCCAAAAATTCCAACGGATTCATTTTCGGTGGGAATTCGCGTGGAATTCGTTGATCGTCGAGCAGGCTTTTAACTATTGGACTCTAAATTATCAGTGGAAGTCAAGATGTTCATTAAACCTTTCAAAATTAAATCGAATAACCAATTGAAAGGTACCGAAAGGTTAGTACAACATAACGTCATCTAAACAAGTATGACAATCTACCGCATAAACGTCGCTTAAACTTTTGGAATTCGTAGAAATTAAATAAATAATGAACAATTCTCATCGACAATGATAAAAAATAGCCAATTATATGTTACATTTCGCTATGGTTTCATTTTAGGAAAAAACTGTGCCAAGATATTTTAGCGGCGTATCCAATGCTGACGGACGAAGACGTGCAAGCATTGATTCCCAAAAAAGAGGCGATCAGTCTCATGAAAATCACGACTCACAGCGGACAGTTGGCCAAATTGTACTGCGTGGCGAAAATACCGATGTTTTTCCAAGTGGACAGTATAAATCTGCCTCTGTTGCCAACCATATACAGCTTGTGGCATCATCCGAACTTGTTAACAATCTTCACGACGAGGCAACCGGTAATCTCGAAATTGGCAAGCGGTGCGGATTTAATGTTGCCTGGAGTGGTTGTCAAAGAACCGGTGACGCTGTACTCTTTTGGTAAACTGCCAAAGGGTACACCGGTTTCTGTAGATACGGACGACAACAAGGTTTGTTAATGTCAAACCTATTATTTGTTAACGGTAAACATAGGTTCCTTTATATTATTCAGGCATCTATTGCTGTTGGCATTACTGCGTTATCCAGCGAGGACATGTATATGGCTGGTGGCTATGGAAAATGCATAGAAATACTGCACGTGTTGGGAGACATGCTTTGCCAATTGGGAAAGCCACCTGCAAGACCCAACATGGGACCATCTGTAACTAACGATGTTAACGAATTAGAGAATACTGAACCAGATATTACTCAAGCCACTAAAAGCGACGACAACTCGCTTGTCGACGAAATAAACGATTTACGAGTGTCCAACGAGAATCTAGCTCACGAATCTGCAGAAGAGGTAATTTACAATGTACACGAATAAACGATCAACAGATTTTTTTAAACCAATTATCATTGTTTTAGGAAAATGCAGAGGATAACGCGGAAGAATCCGCAGAGACTGAGATCGTTGTTTCAGAGGAACCGGCGGAAACGTCCGAGGCAGCTCTAGACCCGGTACAAGAAATGGACAACTTGTTAGAATACTGCTTCTTGAAAGCTTGCAAGAGGTCCGTAAAGGCCAACGATTTGCCGATGTTAGTATCGAATTTTTTCAAAAATCATTTGATGGCGGCGTGTCCACCCGATAAAAACATAGACATTAAAAAGTCTCGATATAAAAAGCTATCGGTGTTCTTAGCGGAAATGAAAGAGAGAGGCATTATCAATACTTCTATCACGAAGGGCGTTGAGAGTCTGTTGTCGATTAAGGTAATGTCGTTGCACCTGGTGACTCGGCGGCGAGTGTTCAGGTTCACGGACACGAACGATCGGAGCGTTGATGATCGTGATGCATTGTTTTGTTGCAGTTCGATCACATACTGATAAGGAAATTGGTCATTTTAGAGGAACCCGCGCCAGTCGAGCCGGTCGTGTCGAACACAGCGGTGGTCTCGGAGTGTTACAGGGTGACCGCGCACGTCCTCCCGATACTGTCGAAATTCGGATATGAGTGAGTATACGGCGTCACGGATAGACGCTTAGGGGGACACCGTTTTTTGACCGCGATACAATAATTGCAGAGAGAATGATTTTCTGTGCAGAGCAGAAGTCTACAACCGTTACATCATATACCATTATGCTGTATTATATGATACGAATTATGTACATTTTACTCCCATACGATGATTGCAGAAAAGGGGACGTAATGAAAAGAGCTGAGATCAGAAAATGTTTCACTGAATACGTGAAAAATGAGAACCTACAAGACGGAAAGTGAGCAACGTTTTGCATCGTTATCAAACGTGTCGTTCGCTCGTTGACGCGATCGTGTAACTGGTTCTTTTCGCAGGATATTGAAATTAAACCCGCAACTCGCAGGTATCATGAGAACCAAAGTGGACCAGGTCACCGTCACGATGGAGGACGGCATAAACAAATTCATAGGCCGTATGACGCACATGCACGAAGTTATGCTAGCGGGGAACAAGCTGTTGCACACGGGCAAGCTGGAACCTATCGATATGAGAGTTACGGTTCGATCCGGCGGGAAGAAGGTGTATATCATATATCGGAGAATAATAATACATTTGACTCGATATAGGAGAATTAACGTTGCGTATGTGAATTTAGGTGACGCTAGTAAATAACTTGGAGACTTTCGGAATAAACCCGAAAGATTTTAGCAAGGAGTGCCAAAACATAGGCGCCAGCGCAACGATTACGGATGAACCGGGGAAGAAGACTCCCAGCGTTCTCGTTCAAGGAAATCAAATTCTATACGTGTACAAATTACTCACCGGTAATTACAATATACTTATAATACTTAGAAACAGTGAACATGTCCTAATGTTCGCGAAGCGAATAATCATGCCATCTTGGTCTAGTAAATATTTCTGTTCGTTCCAGAAAAATATCAAATCAAGAAGACTTACATAAGGGGACTAGAATTTGCGCCAAAAAAGCCAGGCGCGCATAAAAAGTAGATGGACAATCGCTGCCGAATATTACGGGTTTCTCAGTCACTTCGATATTTGTACAAAACGACGAAAATAAGGTTCTACATACCTGTTCAGGAGCCTCACGCTGTTACGGAGACTGTGTCTGCAAGCGCATACTGTCTTTACAATGTCTTCTTTATAAAAAGGTTTTGCATTATTCGTTCGACTTGAATTAACTAGAAATAAAATGTAAAACAGCCGACCGTGTTTCGCTATTGTCCGACTAGGCACACGGTGGCCCACGAATAAATTTGTTCTCAACGATGTAAAGTTTTGTTGTCTCTTATTCTATCTCTCCTTTTTATAGCAGAAAAGTGTCTTCGACGTAGATAGATCGCAATATGCCAAGATTTTTAATAAAAACAAGAATGCGCGCGGGTTGGACGAAACACTGAAGAGAATCAAAGTTTGTTAATATAATTTATTGTATATCGAGGTTTCAACATGGAAAAGTACAAATATTGCAATATAGGGCCCACGAGCTCTCCTCGGGTGGGAGGGAGGGAGGGAGGAGGGTACAATTTCACAGGAAGGAGAGACAACGCACGGTTAAGATACTTCGAGACTCGTTTTCTTTTCTTTTTTTCTTTTGTCGGTTGTCCGGAATTGCGTATCGAAACGGAGAAATACCAAGTGTTTTACAGATTCAATGCATTTCCTCTGCTCGTGTATCTGTGTGTGTGTGTGTGTTATTTTTTTCGTTTCGCGTGTTTGTTCCTCGTCGTTCGTTTGCCTGACAGTGTTTTTAGGGAAACGGTAGGACGAATCGAGCAAACGACTCGTCCAGATTTCTCTTTGAATAAAGGAAGGTTCCCTCCTCTCCACGGCCCCCGCATATATTTAATACTCGTTTTGTTTTTTTTTTTTTTTTCATTTTTCGCTGTTTCACCGATTCGCACGTGGGCGTCATGAGGCGACATTGTGGTACACGCGACGCGCACGTGCATGGGCGAACAGCTTGTTACTCTCTTTTTTTTTATCATCATCATTATTCATCATCATCATCATCAACATCATCTTCATCATAATCAGCATCAGCATCATTAGCATCATCATCATCATCTTCACTTTCTGTTCCTTAACTAAACCGGCGGCCCCTGCAGTCGTGATCGCTCGAGCTGATCGAGTCACCGCCCGATTCATCGATCGAAGAAACGACCGATCCGAATAAAAACAGTTCCAGCCCTTCGCTCTCGAATGGCCGAAGCTGCTCGACTCTTCGATTCCTCAAAAAACGTACATCAGATAGTTTGCTACTTACTCGTTAACACGACGTGTTTGTGGGCGGATATGATTTGACGATCCGCGGATTCGTGGACATCAACGAAGATCCACGCTTTTTAGTCTGGGTTGAGAGCAATAGGGTTGTTTCCCCTCATCGAAACGATTTCATCGTTGCACGCGCGACGTGTCCGCGAGCCCGCGAACCGTTTAATTACAATAACTTTTAGAATCTCCTCTCTGAATGATCGTCGTCTCCATTATCGATCGTTCATCGTTTCTTCTTACGACTTTATCGACGAATCGTGGCCAAAACTATTTATCGAAGCACCCTTGGTTTACCGTTTCGTTACAACCCTGTCCACCCCCGTGAAACCACTTGAAACCCCTTGCGACCCCTTCTAAACAAATAAAAAAAGAACAACTTTACCACGGTCAATAAAATCGACCTCGATCGACGAGCGTTCCACGGCTGCATCGAAGCGCCTTTTATCTCATTCTTTCTCTCTCTCTCTCTCTCTCTTACTTTCTCTCTTTCGCTCTCTTTCTCTCTCTCCCTATCGTTCTCGCGTTCTCTCTCGCTTTTCCTTTTTCTCTTGCTTTCTCTCTCTTCCGTTTACTCTCGTTCTCTCGCTATATTCTAAATCACTCCTTTATCTTCTTTTGGGAACATATTGTGCCTACCGTTGTTGCCTGTTCATCGTATCCGGTTGCAATCACTACCGTAATCATTGCCACAATCATCACCAAACATCGTCGTCGTTCTTACGCAATTTAATCGCCGAAAAAATTTCGTTATCATCGTCGTCATCATCATCATCATCATCATCATCATCATCATCATCTTATCATCATTATCATCATCATCATCATCGATTCGCGTCTATTGCTGCATTCACACTCTCCCCCTTTCTCTCTCTCTCTCATATTCGCTTCTCATTCTCTCCAATTTCTTTCTCTCGTCCTTTCATTCTCTCTCTCTCTCGCTCTCTCTTTCTCTCTCTCTCTCTTCCGTGTATCAACTTCGGAATTTTTCATAGTTATTTTTTTTTCTTTTATGCAACACATAATGCGACTAGGTAGTACAGGTTAATTAATAATTAATATCGTTAGTTATACAATAATAACGTATGACTAGACAATGCAAGATAATAATTATATCGTAAATATTAATAATCATGGATCGCAATTTATATCAACAATTGTGATGGCGCGCACGTGTTGTCGAAAAATGTTGTTCTTGTTTGTTAATGTTCTCTTTGTTTGTAGTAGTAGTAGCAGTAGCAGTAGTAGTAGTAGTAGTAGTAAGTAGTAGTAGTAGTAGTAGTAGTAATAGTAGTAAGTAGTAGTAGTTGATGTTGTTGTTGTTTGTTTCGAAATAATCGTAATGTGTGCGTCTCTGTGTGCGTGAATGGTCTCCCTCGTGTGTGTACGCGTTGTTCGTATGCGTGTCCTCCAGTGTAGTGTATGTATGATGTACCCTAGATGGACGTGTAACCGTGACTTTGCGTCGACAATGATCCTTGGCTTTTTTGTCACACGCTTCCTTATCCTTGCTTTCTCACCTCATCTTACTCTCTCTCTCTCTCTCTTTCTCTCTCTCACTATTTCTCCCTCTCTATATCTCTCTATTTTTCCCTCTTTCTGTATTTTCTCTTTCCACAAGTTCGGGGCGCGAATTGAGAATACCGTGTCAGCGTGCACTTTTTTGCGTACGCGGCGTTGATAAAGTACTGCGATGAAAACTACTCGTCTAGATTCCCGAAGTCTCGACGCGTCCCTGATTGGTTGGCCCAGGATAGCGAACGGACCCGTTCCCATCGGGAACGACAGAATCGACGAAAGAGGTCGAGGTGCGTTTACGAGGAACGTCTCGCCTGCGTGACAAGGTCCGAATACACCCCCGTCGTTGTGTCCGCGATTTTAAAAGCATTGTTACAGCGCCTCTGTTCCTCCTTGAACACGCGAGCATCTGTCGTCGACAACGCGGGCGTCTCGCGAGACCACGTGCACGCGTCTTATTCGTGCGTCCGTTTTCGTTTCGATTCAACCTCGAATTTCCCGGCAACCTATACTGTTCCCTTCTTCGCGAGACAGCTGGTCGTTGTTTAGATCGAGCAATGCGCGATCTTGATTAACAATTTCGTAACTCATCCCCCCTTGGCGCGGCCGATGCAATTCGAGGTTAACTTGCAACTGCCGAGACGTGAAATTTACGTGCCTTGGGTGAGTGTGTGTCAATGTATACGTGTGGATTTCTTCTTTCTTTCCTAATTTTTTTCTTTTCCTTTCTTTCTTTCTTTCTCGCTTCTTCGTTCTCTCTCACGCTCTCCATGTATATGTGTACGCGTGCACGCGCGTGGTTATATGCGTATGTTGTAGAGGAAGCGTTTTGCTCTGACCGAAATATTTCGAGTCGGTGAATTCCCCGATAAAACTCTTAAAAAGCACGGTTAATAGATCGATCTCTTCTCTGCGTGTGTGTTTACGTGTTTGCGTGTTTTTACGTATATCTTAATCGCTGTCGGCGCGGTGTCGCGGATGCTTGAGAAACGTTTTTTTCACACGTGACAAGCATACATACACATATGTACCGTAAATGTAATATAATGCAATACAATACAATTATAATGTAATGCAATCGAATGCAATGTAATGTAATGCAATCTAATGCAATTGAATGCAATTGAATGCAATGCAATGTAATGTAATAATGTAATATAATAATATAAATGCAATGGAATATAATAATACAATAATATAATAAGATAATATAATAAGATAATATAATAATGGTATAGTATAGATATATCTAACCTCCACATAATACTTGAATGGATCTCCCCCCCTATACAGTAGACTGCGTAAACAATACGAGAGTAAGTAATCCGTAATAATTCATGCGAATAAGTACACGATATAATATATGCGTTAAATGACGATAATTAAATTACAGATACACATACAGATAGCGTTCGAGAATTTCATCAACCCCGCGGGTTTGGTTGGCCGGCTGTTTTAATCAAGTTCGAAACGAAAAACCGATCGGCCCCGCTCCTCCTCCCCCCCTCCTCTGGACTGGAAATATCGGGAAACGGTGGATGGGGGAACAGTAGTAGGTGGCGCGGAAATGGGAGCGGAAACAGGACCGGGAATGCGAGACGTGGGAGATGGGAATGGGCTCGGAAATGGGACCGGAAGCGAGAGCCGCAACGAACAAAGTACAATACCCGCGAAACTCTAGAGAAAGAAATGTCGGTTCGAAGTCTGTTCGAGAGAGCCCTTTAGACGGTTCCGTGTTCTAACCCTCGATGAGGTCAAAGTAATCTACCGCGAGTAACGTCACGAGAACGTTCTTTGCTCTGGTTGGTGCGTCGTTGTACGGTAGGGAGGACCGGATACAGCAAATTCTCTCAAACCACACCTAACCTGTTAGCTGCGTACGACGTGCATACACGTCACAAGGAAATGGCAATTTTACATCTTATAATAAATATACTTTTCCTACAACTTATGTCAAAATGCTTGTAGTAACATATTCGTAAATTTCGCAGGTTTTAGGATGATTCTAGAACAATTACCAAGAGAACTACATTCAGTGTAAAATAACAAAATTGATCTTCTGAATATATCGACGCAGCTAAGTGGCTAAGCTTGGAAACAGAAACGAACAACTCGAAAAGAGAAAACACGATTTTTATAATCTTTGATAATCGGCGATTATAAAAAGGAACCGCGAGGCTCGAGTAATCGTATTCTCTGTTTGTAAATTGTTTCTCTTTTTGTTTTTTAGTCGAGGAGCTATTTTGGAGAATTTACTGCGCGTCCTGGACACGCGCATCTCTAACGACATTAATTATCTCGGCGATTAAACTTCTTGCTTCAAATTCGAAACACTGGATGGAAAGGAACGCTGCCCTCACTGGCGTCGCCACAAAAAGAAACCCTTCGACACCAGTGAACAGAACCTGTCTGTTTGTCGGGAGCTGTGCCTCCGGATAGATCCTCGATCGCCAGCGAGAAACGAACGTTGTGTTCGTTGTCACGTTAAGTCTCGCGCGAGATGAACGCGATGAAGGAAGTAGTTCGATCGCCTTGAAATGCCGGGTCGATGCGCGAGCCAACCCTTTTATTGTTAGGCCTGTGCTGATTGCCGGTGGTGCTCGGTGCTCCTGTGCACGGTCGACAGTGATGCGAGTCCGCGCGCGATCGGACGGCAGCGGTAACGACCTACTCGAGGTGGTTGCGAGAATCGCGGCATTTCGAGGTACCTGATTGGCATACCTCGAAGAAGGTTCGCCAAGAAGGTCACGCGTTGTTCAAAGAATTCCTGCGACTGCGTCAAGTGATTCGCGAGATGATACTAGGTTTGGCGGCAGCGCCCGAGCGTCTGAGCGAGTAATCAAACGCGGAGCAAAGTTCCGAGAGTGAGAAAAGTCTTTGCCGACCGATTTTTAAGTCGTCCGTGCACCACGTCTGTCACCTGCGACCGCGTACAGTCGCCGTCCGAATCTAACTAGTCTGCTAACCTAAAACCTTCCGTACGGAAAGTCCCAAGACCCAAGAAAGTACCAAGTCCGTCAAAAGGGACCGAAGTCTCGCGAAGTCTCTCGGGGTCTCGCGAAGTTTCTCGAAGTCTCACGAAGTCTCTCGAGGTCTCGCGAAGTCCACGCAGTCTCTCATCGTCCACCGAAACCTTATCGTTCGATGCCAAGCGACCGTACCCCTCGAATCGCTATCGCTCCCCTCCCTCTCCGAATAACTCGCCGATAATATCGGACCGCGGCCGACATTATTCGCGTGCTATCATCCGCCTGCCGGACCTCCGATCGATACGTTCGCGTCGATCGAGTCGACGGGCATCCGTGGAATCGCGGAGTCGTGGAACCGTGGAATCGTTCCTCGCTCAAATGGAAGCGTCGGACACACTCGGCCGAGAATTCCCCCTCCCCCTTTCCCCGCGGGTCAGTCAGCCTGATTAAGGATCGCAGGTGCCCCCGATCGATCGACAAGTTTTTCACAGAAAAAAAGCGACCGTCGTCGGACCCCGAAAACAAGAGACACCCGTTCCTCGACGCGTTCGTCCTCGCTCGTAGCAACCCCTCGAACGTTCCCCCTACCCGGTTTCGTCGTTCCACATCCATCGTCATTGCTCCTCGCACCGGTCCTCTACGTCGTTTCGATTAAACACCTACCCCCGTCCGTCCATTCTCTTTCCTGTCTCGACGTCGGTCGCGCATCTATCGCCTAGCGTGAACCGGTTATCCTTATAGTAACGTAATTAGCTCACCGTCACCGCGATGACGGCGTTCGGTGATCCGTTATCGTTCCTCCACACCCTTGTCACCCCTATCTTTCACTCTCTCGTTCGCTCTGAATCTTTTTTAATCATTCTCTCTCTCTCTCTCTCGCTCGCTCGCTCTGTCTCTCTTTCGCGCTCGCACAGTATCTCGCACTCTGTCCTAGCTCTCACATTTAAATAGCGCCTTTATTTATCAGTTACAGTTAAATATCGCTATCGATACCATATTAAAACCCTTCATAAAATACATTACTCTATTATAATCCGCGTTTTATTTTGTCTCGTTTCACCGTTGTGTGTGCCTTATCCGAACGTTTATCTCCGCGCTCTCTCTCCCTGTTCCCTACCGTCGCCCCCCAAACACCGTCCCTCCTCCTACCCTCCCTCAACGTCATCCGTAACATCCTATCGTCAGACTTTGCTCTCGGTTCGCGGTTATACCCACGTTGTTAGCCTAAACTCGCCGGTTCGATTAACAATTACGAGGAAATTTCGAATCGTTCTCCCTCAAAGCAACAACCAACCAACCCCCCCGCGCTCCTCCAACCCCCGCGCTCCTCGAATCCCCGTGTCACGGCCCGGATGGGGATGCGTACGCTTCCGGTCGGACGATTGTTCTCGCTTGGTTTTCGTCGGCCGGCTGCACAAGATGCGAAGGCGGATCAGCGATCTATTAGATCATCGGTCGTGGATCATTGATCTATCAAATCATCGATCCACCAGATCAGCCACACCGGACGCGTCCCTCGCTAATAGCGATCAAAGTCACGCCGATCGATCCTCTCGGAACATCCTCGATCCTTCGTCCCGCTCGCACCAGCCGGCGCTAAAACGCACCGACGATCAACCCGTTCCCTTCCCGAAGCCTGATTAAGCGGATCACGCCGGCGGAGGTCCGACCATCATCGATGCCCGCGCGGCCACGTTTCCGTCTCGAATCGTCGTTCCGAATCGGTCGATCGGAGATCGAGAGCGCGTCGAAGAGAGCACCTATCTCGCGCGCGTCGACGATACACGATTGTTCACCAGCGACTGTACTTCTTTTTCGCGCTCGATCGAGAACCGTTCCTCCATCTGCTAAATGGACTTTTCGTTCACATCGGAAAGAAATCGATCGTTCAACTCGGCGCAGGGCCAAACGAAACACCGGAAGTCCTCGAGCGGCTCGCGTCTCGTTGGATCGAGGGACATCGACGCGTGCCGAGTCCCCGCGAACGACCGTCGCGATTATGCGAGAAAACCGCTTCCGTCGGGTCCGTCGGGTCTATCGACATAACAGCTACGCGTATCACATTGTCAATTTGCACGCGCGACGATTAATTTGCACGCCGGGTCACGCGAACGCGGATGGAAGCGGGTGGCTGTCGACCAGCGAGAGAGATCTTTGGGAGGGGATGTTCTGATCGAACGAACGAAAAATGTCTGCGGGAACAGAAAAACGAGAGAACCGCGTCCCGAATAAGAAGCGAGCCGATTCGATGACCAGGATGATCATCGACGCGACCGATCCGGCGTTGGGATCGGTCGATCGATCGATCGGAGCGTCGATTCAGCGGGTGAAAGAAGAGTCACGTCACGTGTCAGATTTAAGAGCAACTGATCTATATTTCCTTAAGTTACAAAATCATTTCGGTAGCATCGTCTTACGACGATCCGAAAAAAAGGACAACGTTTTTTCTTTCTCTTTCTCTTCGTCTGTTTCGTCGAATTGTGAATGTGTTGGTGTCTCTCGTGAATTATAATCGTAACGAACCGATATATCCCATTCATACAAATTCAGTATGCCTCATTTCTCTCTCACTCTCTCTTTCTCTCTCTCTCTCTCTCTCCCTTCCTCCCAGTCTCTCCCGTCGCACCTCTCCCTTTTTTTTTTTTTGGTATCATTTTCCTCCATTTTCTTCCGTTCTCTCTTTCGTTTTTCTTTTATTATCGTTTACCTCGCGCGTGTAAGTTTCTTGATTCTTTTATTTTCATTTTCCTTTTTTTTTTTTTTTTAAATTAGTGCCCTCCGTGTTCGCTTACGTCTACGATGGTTTCCCATTAAAGCTGTAAAACGTTTCTAAAGAGAATTCGTAACAGTCGGACAGATTATATCGCACGATTCCTTGTTTGCCCCGCGCCGTCTTCTGTTCAGATCGCGCCTTCGAACGTCCCGAACCGTCGCGACGACCACGATGACGCGCTTTTCCGTCCTTTCGCGTTCGCCCTTCGAAACCCTTCGCGAACAACGCCGTCGACCGATCGCAGCCTCGTTCGCAACCTTCCCGGAGAAAGATAGAACGAAACGGCGTCGTCGAGGGCGCGTTTTCGCTTTAATCGATCTGCAATCGAATCGATCGCGAGCAATTGGATTGAATCGATCGGCGAGAAAGAAATTCGCCAATTCGTTGAACGATGGAAGAAAGGACGGAAAAAGGATCCGCGCGACTTTCCGGCAGGTTCCCCGATTACCTCAATTTCCGTTCGTCGATGGATGTCCGCGCACTCGCTGAATACTCGGAGAATTCTCGGTCCAACGCAAAGCATTAATATACATATGTATATATACACATATATACATATATATCTTTATGTACACATATATGTATATATATATGAATGCATGTAACGCTATGTATATATATACATATACAGGTATATAGATCGAAATGTCTCTGATTCCGGCCGATAATAATCTCTTCCTCCTGTTCCTCGTCTCTCTCTCTCTCTTTCTCTCTCTCTCTCTCTCTCGCACACACATATCTGTTCCCCGTTCGCGTTCAGTGTCTCGTAATCCCGTTTCGCTTTTTCGTGAACACTTATTACATATCGTACAACGTTTATAATATCGTAATGGTAAAATCGCTGGTATTATAATTAGTAATTACGGAATCACCGCGACAAACTAAGAGCGTACAGATCCGTGGTTCCTCGGTCGGGGATCTCTCTCTCTCTCTCTCTCTTTTTTTCTTTTTCTTTTTACGTTCGATCGCTCGATCGATTCGCGAGCACCCGACGCCGCCCGGCTCCGAGCGCCGCGACGAATCGAGGAGGAAAATCGTCCTCCGGCTCGGTCGGTAGAAAAATTTGTTCGCGAGAAGTGAGATCAAAGGGGGGTGTCGACGGCGAAACGTAATCGGTTCGGCTCTTGCGCGGATCGATGCGCGCGCGCGCGCGCGGTGTTAGATTTTGTGTCGCGACGATGGTCGGGACAGATCGATGAAAATCCGCGCGAGGATCCTCGGGCCTGGCGAGTCACCGCTTGGAACTTCGTTCGGCGCGATCGAGGAATTCGTTCGGTTCCGAGAGTAACCGATCGGCGATTAGATTTCGCGCGAACCCCGGGGGCGTTCGTCGCGGCGCGTCGCGACGTCGCGGCGTCGGGCGTCTCCGAGCAACCGTGTCTCCTTCTCTCCCCAGGCGGTAAAAAACGCGAGTCCCCCCTTAATAATCTTAATACTGTCCGTTGAAGAAAACTTTCACTCGATCTCCCACGTCAAGGAAATCCCACGTCCTTTCAATAGAAAAGGATAAAATGTCTTTTTTTGGCGACGGCCCGCGGGGTAAACGCGGGCAACGCGCGGTCTCCTCTACTCGAGAGTGTGTTCGCGGCGGAACGAGTCTAATATGTAATATACATTAAGTATATAGATTTATCGCGAATTTTGTACCTCGGGGGCGTCGCCGCGCGGCTTTATATGGAATGCGCGGAGTTCTCGTCGGTCCTCGTCCATCGTGCTTCGTCCATTGTACACGTTCCGAGAACAAACGGATTCCGCGACGTGGAATGTGTCGCGTTACGCGGCCGTTAGGGACTTTTAGCTCGATGGAGATCGATTGTTGGTCCCGACAGCGCGAGACCGCTTCTCTCTCCAGAAATCTGGTTTTCTCGAAGCTGCCTTTCAACCCTTTCCCCGAGTCAACCGAATAATCATCGTTCAATTTTCGCTCGTTCGACTATTCGACGATACCATAGTTCGCCGTATGGAAAAATGCTCGATGAAGATCGGTCGAGAGTAGCGCGAGCGAACGAAAAGCGAACCGCGGCGGCTGCGAGCGCGAGTGATGGACGAGAACCGGAAGTGTCGTTCCGCGCGGTAGCCCCCGTTGCCCGGATGGAATGTGTCTTCGATATAAAGAGATCATCGAGATTCGGCGAGCGATCCTCGCCGAGAGTTTTTTGTCTCCGCGTCGATCGACGCGGCCGTAACACGCTTGCGATCGACCGTGAAGCGATCGGATCCCGATCGTTCGATCGCTGGTTCCCCGAAAAAGCTCGTTTACTGGCCATGTCCCAAAAAAAATGGCGTCCGATCGGACGATCGAGGGTGTGCGCGGCTCGATCTCGCGATCCGCCTTCGAGTATTCTCTTCTCCGCTGCTGCTGCTGCTTACAAACCACACCCGAAAAATCCTCGCCGTCGCCCTCCACCCATTCGCCTCTATTCGTTTTTTTTAAATAATTTATATATCGCGCGTATCGGCGTGAGCAAATTGATTTACCGGCAGTCTTTCCGTCTCTGGATTTTTTCGCGTCGACTCGAGCTGAATAATATAATCGCGATCGGAAGAAGATCCCGTTCTCTCTCTCTCTCTCTCTCTCTCTCTCTCTCTCTCTCACGCTCCACCTCGGAGAACTCCTTCTCCCGCTTCCGGATCTGCTAACTCGTCGGCCCTTTGTAACCCCCGTTTCCCAAAGCCCCACGTGTTAAACCAAGCGGTACCCGGCAAAATATAAATTATTTAAAGGTGCGCGCGCGCGGACTCGCGAGTCCGGACGAGCGTCGTCGTGGCTCGCCACAGTTTCCGGCTGGTCCACTAGGGGGGCCCCCACGGTCGAACGTCTCCAGCCGAAAAGGAAAGAGTTGTCTATACACGGTGTCTAAAACGGTGTCTACTGTGTATGTGTGTGTGTGTGTGTGTCTGTGTGTGTCTCTGCCTAAGATACGGCTATACGGTGTGCGATGTCGCCTTTGATGTGTCTAGCCGTCGGGGAACGAGTTTTCACCCTTCGTTCCTCGAACAAACCACGAAATGGGAAACGAAACGGATGAAGCCCAACCCACCCCACCCACCCCCCTGCCCTGCCCTACCCCTTCCCCCGCTCCCACCCCTACGAAGCACCGTGAAATTCCTCGATCAACCACCCCCTGTCCCCTCGAGTCCCTACCCCGGTCACCCCTGAAAAATATTTCGTTCGCTCTCACGCAATATCCGCGCTTTCGATTTTTCACTGTAATTTACTCTTCTTCCCCCACCCCCACTTTCTCACTCTCTCTTTCTCTCTCACTTTCTTTCTTTCTCTCTTTCTTTCTCTAATTAATCTGCCGCTTGCTCGTCCCTTCCACGTTTATCCGAGTGGAATTAATTGCAAGTACATCGTCTCGATACTTGTGTGGTAATGTGTGCGAGTGTGTGTCTCTGTGTGGTGGTTTTTGGTTGAAGTTTAAGTGACTTGGTGTTCGCGTGTGTGCAGACATACGTTTCTTCTCTCTCTCTCTCTCTCCTGGATCTAGAGTACAATTTTATATTAACATTCTCTCATTCTCTCTCTCTCTCTCTCTCTTGTTGCCTTCCGTTCTCTCTTTCTCTCTCTCTCTCTCTCTCTCTCTCGAAAATATCCGTTCTCTTCTCACGCGCGTTTCTCCGTTGTTGTTAATCTTGTTCTCGCTTGTTAGTTTTGTTTTCTGTGGTGATGGTAGTGGCGGTGGTTGTTGTCTGTTCTTGTTTTACTTTTTTTCTTGTTGTTGTTTGTCTGTTTGTTTGTTTGTTTGTTTGTTGTTGTTTCATTTTTTTAGTATCACTATAGAGTTATCGTAATTAAATATTTATACACCCATTGACAAACTAGCTACCACGTTTTTTGTCGTTTAAATACAGTTCCATAGATATCAATTAATTTAATTAATTAATAGTTATTATAATAAGTTACGATAATTAATAATTAGAATAATCAAAACATGTACAGAAGATTATAGATTATCTCATTTCTTCCCCCTCCGTCCAGTCTCTGTGCCCTCCTGCATCTCCTTCCTCCTCCTTTATCCACCTTTCCCTCCTGCAGCCGCTCTCCTCGTCATCAACACCCTCCTACTACCTCCTCCATTCTCCTTCACCTCCTTTTTCTCTCTCACCTAATTTACCATTTTCTGTCTTTCTTCTCTCTCTCTCTCTCTCTCTCTCTCGCTCTCTCATCGTACACCCCCAACCCACCCCAAATATTTCCATATGCGTCCGCCAACCAAAATTGTTCGCCAGTCTCGCCGTTTTCTCCACTGTCGTTTGTCTCCCCCCCGCGCGAAAAACTCTCTCCCCCCTCTGCAACAACCCCCTCGTTCACACTCGCTCGTCGCCTCATCTCTCTCTCTTTCTCTCTCTCTTTCTCTCGCGCGCGCGTTCTCCCTCGCACATCCTTTTTTTTTGGTTAATTTTCCTTCAATTCTTTTGTTTAAAGAGTAGTATTATTTAATCGTCTTCTCTTTACGTGTCGTTGTCGATTTCATCCGTATTAATTTTTCCTCTTCATTGTCTCGCATTTTTTTTTTTTGTAATTTTCTTCTCTACTTTAGTTATTTCCTAACTCCTCGCCGCTCTCTCTCTCTCTCTCTCTTTCTCTCTCTCTCGTTCATTGTTACTCTTTCGCTCGTCTTCATTCTCTCCACCCCTTGCACACGGATCAGTCTCTCTCCAGTTTTCTATTTCTTTCTTTTTAGTCTTTGAACAGCCTCTCGTTCTTTTGTTCGCCGGTTTATCTAGTTTAGCTTATCGTATAAATACTTTTCATCTCCGCCGAGTATCTCTGTCTTTCGCACGCTTTCACTCGTCATCTCTCGCTCGCGTTATCTCGTTCGTTAGTTAGGCCTACTGTAAGCTAGAGCCGCTTTCGCCGGTAGAGAACCGTTCTCCAACGATCTCTGTCGGCTCCTTGCTCGATCGCGTGAAGATAATTCCATCTTGGATGCCGCGCGCCTCGTCTCTCTCTCTCTCTCATTCTTCCTTTTTCACCCTTTTTCCGTTTCGCAATCACACACTCATTCGCTCCTCATCTCTCTCTCTCTCTCTATCTCTCTCTCGCTCGCTCTCTCATGCGCTACCTTCTCACTCGCTCGCTCTTTGGTATTGTGCTCGTTGGAGGATCGAATCCACCGTGTACAAACGATCTCGAAGACGGTGCACCCTTGCTCGCTCTGTAAGGGCGGCGCGCGCGCGTGTTTTTCCGCATCGAAGGGAAAACACGCCCACGCGTCGATGATATAGTCTAAGGTTCCGTGCGCCAACCGTCCGGTTGACCCGGCTATACTTGTCCAACAATAGGAGAACCGAAGAAGAACCAAAGAAGAACCAACCGCTGAGATTCCCGTCGATCGCAGAGCTTCTCGTAGCGTCGCGCGAGCCTAACAAACCCGAATGGTGTACGATCGAATGTCGTCGGTTTCTGCTCGCCGGACCGCGGATCACGAGGAAAGAGTCTGGAGATTATTTAATGGGTTTTTGATTAACCCATTTGCATCACAAAGAAAAGCGAAAAATTCTTATCACCAACATTTTCTTTTTCACTGTATTTCAATTTTAATGACAGGCCTGGTATAAATAATTGGCGCCTTGGTGATAAATGTGAAAATAAAATGCGCGCATATATGCGCTTACGATGCGAATGGGTTAACGTGGTCGCAACTCGTCGCGGCCGAGTTTCCTCGTCGAATCACCGAATCGGATCAAAGCCAACGCCGCGATCCTCCAAAATTCGCGATCCTCGAAAATCCGCAATCCGGCTCGCGCGATTGGGCCGTCGCGTGTCCTAGGCGGATGTAGACCAGCCCAACCGAAGGTCTCCGGGTTCCCTGGAAGTTCCGGAGAAAACGGGAAAGAAAAACGAAACGAAAGAGCGTCGATCGCAGCCACGATCTAAATGCATTGTCTAAAGCCTCTCAGTCTCTGCGGTGTGTGTGTGTATGTATGTGTGTGTGAGTCGGGTCGGTAGAAATTGGAAGAGGATTCCAATTACCCGTTGCCGGCCGCCCGGACTCTATCCAGCCCCTCCGTCGGGGGGGAGGGCCGAACAGAATCGCTTGGCCGGTCGACTGGAATCGTGTGCGTCGTTGGAACATTGTTTTCTTTCACTTTCGTCGGATACGAAAGACGTGTGTCGGTCGTCGACGCGGTCGACCGAGATCCATCTCGCGACACGTATAAACATGGTTCTTTGCTCTCCGACGATCGGGACAGCCATTTTATCTCTTCCGGTTGCCGAAAAGTGCGGCAGCTCACCGGTTAACCCCTTAACGCTAAACTGGCCAGACTGTGCACGATCGAGATGATTCGAGCGACGTTGCACTTTATATAATTTTAATATAATTTAATTATTATAATAATTTTAGAAATACCAGTATCGTTATCATTTATGTTTTAAAAGTATAAATAAATAATTTTACCGATGATAATGCTTTTTTCTGAAATGGGAATTCGAAAAGAAAGTCGAATTGCAATAAAAATTTAGATTATTTTTGTATTCTTGTCATTTTTCTTGCCAAGGTTCTCAATTGTTGTATTTTTACATTGAAAAAGAATTGATTTTTTGTTGGCCGGTCTCTTTACAAAAACTGTGCATTAAGGGGTTAAGCTTCTCCATCGTCCTGTCGTCGTCGTTGAACGACGACCGTCGATCGCTAATCTCTGGATCTTCCACCGGGATGATTTTCTGAAGGGCGCGAAACAAAAATGGCGTTTCGTCGACAATCGTGAACGGAGATCTCGTTTCCGGATGAGAAACGCGGTTGGAACCGACTCGGTTTCAATGTTTCATGGTGCGTGAAGCCACGTTGCGTGGCAGCGATTGTGCGTTGCGATTGGTCGCCGCTCGGACGTCGCGGCGACGTCGATCGTCGACGACGAGCGGCTCGAGGAGACCGCCGAGGTGCCGGCTACAACCTTAAAAAGTAGTTTGTGCGCTGCTGTGCGACGAGGTTCGGCGCCCCGACGGGGGTTAATCGAGCCGGCTCGTCGGACGATCCACGCGTCGACGCATCCTGAATCGTCCGTCTTTGAACATCCGATCGATGGATCGTCTCCCCCCTGCGCTCGGTGCTACGGGGCACCGTGTGCGTCGGCGCGATCGCGAAAACGCCGCGATCGCGGCGGGGACGAGTCTTCTCGATCGGATGCGAAGAAATCGACGTTGGAGATCGGTCGGATGCGACGTCGGAAATCGACGTTGGAGATCGGTCCGAGTAATTTAGTCGTCGTTGCGCGAAAAACAATTCTCTGACATTTCGTTTTTGGGTGAAACACTGCGGAAATCCGCCGTCGCGCCGAAGGGAAACGCGCGACGTAAAATGTGAGCGCGGCGGGGTCTGTGTTTCGACGCGCGTGTACGTTCGTTCCCCGGTGTTCCCCTTCGCCCACAGAGTCGTCGACGACGAACGGTCTCGTTTACCACACGATCGTCATCGTAGCGATACAACTAACAACGATTACACGGACATAAATATGATACGCACAATGGTATATCTAACGTAATAGCCGTACGGTAATATAGCTTTATAATTAAGTAGATTAGCGTGTCCCCCATCGCTCTCTCCCCTCTCTTCCGTTCACACAGACACGTTCTCTTACTCACGCACTCTCTCTCTCTCTCTCGCGCGCTCTCTCTTTCGTTTTTTCTCATCCTCTTTCGAGTAATCAACGCCCTCTCCGAGCACGGAAAGAACGGGTCAGGGCGCGCTGGCTTTTACCGCTTCGACCGTTTTTTGCCCGCTCGCGTTCAGTTGGATTTGAAATGTTAGACCACGACACGTTGGTCGCGCACCTTTTTTCCATCGATTACCCGGGGCTTGGCATTTCGTTTCGTCGTTTAACACGTTGAGCACCGCGTCAACCAAATACGGGTTACACTAATTTCTGGCCAATTCATTTTTATTACAATATATTCGAACGAACCGAATTTCACTAGAATGTCTTGGATGTGACCGTCCTCTATGATAATTATTAACATTCTAGGTTTCGCTTTATTTAATTAAATTCCTTTCATTATTATTGTTATTATATTTTATTGGTTTTATCGGAATTTGAGTGGTCGATGGTCGGCACTGAACGTGTCAAGGGCGCGTCGTAAAGCGAAACGGTGACTCAGGTATCCCGCACAGCGTTTAGTTCGTGTCCGGAGAATAACAAATTGCGGGAGCGGCGAGTCTAATATTTGACGCCGACTCGCAAGCGGATAAACGGCGCGTGCCTCGAGGCTGAAGACTTGACCGTCCCTCTCGAACCAGCACGCGTTGTGCGCTTCTCTTGTCTCGCTCGCTGTACAAACATTTATAATCCGGTATAGGTATCGGGTTCAATGAGTGGCCGTCAAACTCGAAAGGGGAAAACTCGAGGTCTCGAATCTCTTTGATTCGTCGGCTGCTGGACCGATAGCAACGCGAACAACCCTCGATCGAATTGAAAAATATTTGAATTTCGAACGCGCCGACTTTCCCCTCTCGAGCCGACATCTCGCGCGGCAGACTAGATTCTCCGCCGATGGACCAGGTTCCTCGATCGATCCTTGCATCGAAGCCGGCCAAGATGAATCTTAGCAGATCGCCAGGCTCTGTTCACTTTCGCTCGCGGACCCCGCGCGCCGGGGTCGAATCGTCGTGCGATCGCGTCGACGCGCCGCTTCGAACAAACATTCGTGGACTAAACATTGTGTGGATTACATCGAGTCAGACAGTGGGGAAGATGATGCTCGTCGATGGTCGGGTACGTGTTTTGATGGGAGAACGATCTCGGAAACAGGGGGGTGGTTGGTTTTCATGGTTTTCATGGTGGTGGTGAACGGTGGTGGTGAATTTGGTGACAACAGAAACAAGTAATCGAAATAAAACGAACGACGTATCTTGAACCAAACACAAATCAGTTTAATCCTTAAATAAAACATAATTTCTGTTATGTTATATAATAATTAAATAAATAAATAAATAATCGGTAGCAGTAGTAGTAAGTAATAAGTAAGTAGTAATAAGTAAGTAGTAAAGTAAGTATAGTAAGTAGTAAGCAGTAGTTGGTGGTTTGGTAGTTAATAGTTAAGTAAAGTTATAGCGGGTGGTAAGAAAATATAGTAGCGGATGGTTTTAGAAAAAGTGATACGAAGTGATAGAGAAACCATATCCTCGTTTCTTTTCTTTTTTCTTTTGTTCTCCTTAATCGTTTATCTCTCTCTCTCTCCCTCTCTCTCCTTCTTATCCTCTTAGCTTTGGTCTATGGTTCGTCGACGTGGTGGTACACGAAATTAAGTAGCGGCGATAGTGTTTTTTTTTTTAGGTTACACGTAGCTACTTGGACAAGAGACACCAAAAATATATGCGATCGTAATAGCAATGATAATAGTCGCAATAATAATAATAATAATAATAATAATAGTAATAATAATAATAATAATAATAATGATGGCAATGGTAATGACAATGATGATAATAATAATGCCGATGACGATGATAATAATAATAATAACCAGAATAATAATAATAATAATAAGTGTAATATACGTGATAATAACTATGAGAAGGATTAATCATTTATAATAGCGAATGTAAACTATACGTGTTGCAAGAGCTTCACCCTGGGTGCTGCGCTTGCTTTACGCACGATTCAATCCACGAGCATCGTTCCATCCTATCCAAAAGCCCGTTTAAATGTCCAATCTTTTGCTACCCGGCCTCATCGTATCAATCCTGTCTTAGCAGACGTAATCGAGCAAATGCGGCATCGAGCACCGAATATTAGCAATTTGTTAGTAGAATTAGCAATTTGTACGTCTATTTCGTCGCGCACCGTGATGCAGCGAGCGGTTGAAAGATCGAATGAAATATTCGAGTCTTCCAAAGCCAGCTCGCGACAAATAATCAGTGATTGCTTCTCTCATTCGATGAAAAAAGTATCCCGAAAGCGATGGACAGGAGGTCGGCATCCGCTTGTTATTTACGCACGACGATGCTCGTGGTGACGCCCGGACTTTGACACCCGACGTGCCAAACGATACATTTTATATATATTTATATATTGTATATATAATTTGCACTAATCATCGAGATCCTCGTCGACCCCGGCGTCCGGACCCGCCTGCCCCGCCTCGTCTTCACCCCCTTCGAACGGCAAACCGTTCGCAGAAGACAAAGCAACGCGGGGACGAGGACGCGTCCGCGACGCTCGCGGGCTTCGAATAAATAAGATAAGATAAAATCAAATGAAATAAAGTAAAGTAAAATAAAACCTTAGCACATCCTACTGCTCGAGGACCTTCTGATTGAATAATTGGGGGTCTCGGCCGGCTGAACGCTACAAAACGCCCCGTATCCCCGTGTCTCTTCGAACTAACGTCGAAACTAAGGTGCCGCGGTTGTTCGCCACCCCCGTCCTCCCCATTAACCCACCCCCTTTTCCCCTGGACTAGACACAAAAATGTATACATAAATTGGACAACATATACACGCTACGCTTTCGTCTCTCACGTAAACACTAAATCTCTATGAACCTAAGAAACTCGCGTCGCATCCGCCTCTCTCCTGCTTCACTTACGGTTTTAAGTACTTACACGCCGAGCCGGCTCGCGCGCCCACCTTTCGAATTTCGTTCGTTACAAAGACACGTTTGCTAGCTTTGCGATCGACGCGTTTAATTAAATTCGAAAAAAAAATTCGAAGCTCGTCCGCGATTCGAAGTCGAGGAATCGCGATTGACGCCGTGTCCCGTTGCTCTCGTTTAGAAAATTGAAAACTATCTGGTTTTGCGTGATGCGAGAAGAACGAACCGTGGTAGTTGGAACTTTGTTCTCTAGATTCGGGATCTAGGAGTTTCCGGGTTCAACGCGAGCCGACTCGCTTACCTAACGTGCCACCGAAACGCGCAGCCTTTATTCGTCGAGCCTCGCGACGCTGCGACCCGCGGTTTCGGCGGCGAGCCATGAACGCTGTTCCATGTGTTGTAGACTAGACGCGTGTTCTCGCGACGAACGACGGGATCGCACGATCGAATCGACCGCGCGTCACCCTTCGTCACTATCACATAACCCCGTGGTGCACCGCCTCGAGAGCTGGTTCGTCGACGGGCGCGCATTCTCTGTCCTTTGAACGCGCGTGTCGCTTTCAGTGTACGTTGCCCCGCGCGTCCAGTTCGGAAAATAAAGGAAATCAAAATGGAGAAAATAAAACCGAACGGAAAAACAAAAAGAAAAATAAACTTGCACCTACGGTGCTCGAAACTGAATGGCTCCGCGGCCGAAACTTGTCGGGGAAACGAGTCCGTCGATTATCGAGCTTTCGCGACGATTTGCGTGATCGGTCGACGGTATTTCGTCGCGTTCAAACGAAAATAAAAATAAAAAGAAAAACAAAAAACGATAAAGGAAAATAAAAAAGGGTGGATACATCTGCGTGATTCCAGACGGGAAATTACCGCGACCGTGCCCGTTTCTTCATCGAGAGAAATGCGCGCGCACACGAGAGCCTTGACTTGACTAGCAGAACCGGCGACGTGGATCCCCGAAGGGACCCCGCGGTGTTCGGCTCGTCGTCGTCGACGATGCTACGAGATCACCTACCTCCGTTATGCACATTAGCCCTTAAACTTAGTCACCTTAAATAGAGAGTACAATATCTATATATACACACACATATCTATATATATGTATATAAATGTGCAGGCATAATACACGTATCTATATATATATGTATATAAATGTATATATATATATATACATACATATCGTAATAATATATATATTACTTCGTCTGTTACGGTGTTCTCGTCGGCGCGCCACGGCCGACGACCACCTTAATTCGTCTACGTCGAAAAAATTGAAGACTTTAAGTACGTCGCTGCGGGGTCCGAACAATTCGGCGGATTCGGCGCTCCCCCCTCCCCGTTCTCTCACCCTTCGGTTTTTCGTTATATACCGCGTGTTCGGCGCGCGAGAGAGAGCAACCCGCGGGAAGCTCCGGCGAAAAAGCCTCGTCCACGAGATCCTGTCGACGGGTTGCTCGTTGGTCCGTGTGTGTCTCCGCTGGACGCTTCTACCGGTCCGAACGCAAATCCCGAGAAACAAGACCGATCGGCCGTATAAAAACTGACCCCAGCGGACAGTCAGCTTCAGCCCTGACCAGTCCCCTCCCACCGTCCCACGTGCCGTGCATCCTTCGACCAGATCGATCATCCCCCGATTATACCACCCTTCCTCCCCCCTCCCCTCTCGTCTTTCGCTCCTGAATTCGCTCTCATCCTCCGACCTACACAAACACAACACGCACGCAGCACACACACACACGCACGCAACACATACCACACGCCCTGTGCTTCGCGTGTCTCTCTCTCTTCTTCTCATTTCTCTCTCTCTCTCTCTCTCTCTCTCTCTCTCTCTCTCTCTCTCTCTCTCTCTCTTCGAGGCCAATCGATCGCGAAAACGCTGGGCGTCTTCGCTGTTGGCAGCCTTTTAGAATTTTCAACAAACGGTCTCGGGCGCTCGCTACGGCTCGTTTCCTCTATCCTCTCCCTTTTCAAGCGAAACAGATCGAGTAAACGCTGCTCTTGTTTCTAATGGCTTTCGCGGACTGGTTCTACAATCTTTGGCAAACACGTTCGCGAGAACCCGAGCACTTTTTGGCTTTCTCTGGCTCTGAGTATATTCTCTCCCTCTCTTTCTCTCTCTCTCTCTCTCTCTCTATCCTCTCTCTCCTCTCTCTCTCGTGGATCGATTGCTTTACTTCAGGACTCAGACAGTTCTGTGTTTCCGAGCGCGGCGACGTGCCGTTGGTTCGATCGCGAGGCAAAGAACCGGAAGCGGGTCGCGTGCCCAAAGATCCTATCTCCCTTCTGCCAGCCCCCTCCCCTCCCCTGCCTCTCCCTCCGCCGCGACGACCACGAGGTTTTTTCCCCGCGCAGTTTCATCGATTTCACGGGCCGTGTGCGCACCGTGTGGCCCTCACCACCGGGTACATATACATAAATCATCGATATGTATGTACAAAAAGAGAGACAGAATGAGAGTGAGAGAGAGAGAGAGAAAGAGAGGGCAGGGCGAGGGAGGCAGACATTGGTCACGCGAGCCTGCCCGGTTTGTCTCGGGTTTCTTCGAGCGTTTTCCGAAGGACGGGAAGAAATGAGAAAGAGAGGGTAGAAAGAGAAGGAGAGAGACAGAAAGAGAGGGAGAGAGAGAGAGAGCGAATGAGAGAGAGTCAGAGAGAAGTGAGCGTAACTAAAATTGAACAATTGCTCCTTCCCCGAAATCGAGACCAGTCGGACTATCGAACTCGGCTCCGCGCCACGCGACCCCGCCACTCTTCCATCATCCATCCTCTTCTCTGCACACCTCTTCCGATCGTTCAGCACACACGCACGCGCACACGCTATTATTTTTCTCTCATTTTTTCTCTTTTTGGTATATCTCAGCCTCGCACGCTACAGCGCATTGACGCACTCCCTGTAAATCTTTGGTTTAAGCTGGCTGTAGGCGCCGCCGCCGCCGCCGCCGCCGCCGGACATATCCGCCAACAGCCAAGAAGAAGAGGACGAACCGTGTCTCGGACTCCGACGGACCGGTTCCGTGGGAGATCGGCTCGCGGATCGTGTTTTGCAAGACCGGGCCGAAGAAGAACACCGGCTCGCGGCCCCGTGTCGAAGAATGAACACCGGCTCTCGCGCCCCCGTGTCGAAGAACGAACACGGAGCGTGTTCTCTTAGTCGGAGTGAAGCGGGTCGGCGTTGTGGTTCTCGCGGTCCAGTTTGCGTTTCGGGCTGTTCGGGGCGGTGGAGTTGGCGATGGCGTTCGAGGAACTGGCTAGGTTCCTCTCGTCTCGTTTGTAGTCGGCGAGGAAGCGGCCGATCACGCGGTACTGCTTCTGCGGCTGGAGGTGATAGTAATGGTTCATCTTCCTCTGGCAAGCGTACGCGTACGACCGGGACACCTTGACGGCCACCGGGGCGGCGGTCGAGACGGTGCTCGTCCCCTTGACCGTGTTCGCGCTGGTCGCCGCGATCACTGTGGTACCACCATCGCCGCCGCCGCCGCCGCCTCTCGACGACTGCTGATGCTCGCGATTCTCCTCCTTCTCCGATTGTTGTTTCGGTTGGTGTTGGTGGTGGTTGTGTTGCGATTGTTGTTGCTGCTGCTGCTGCTGTTGTTGTTGTTGTTGCTGCTGTTGGTTGTTGTGGTGGTGGTGCTGTTGATCCAGTTGTTGCATCAGTGGTATCGTAATGAAGGGTTGCAGATGTTCCATGCCCTACGCCGCCTTGCTCTTGTTCGTCTTGAAGCTGACCTGGAGCACGCGGTTACCGAGCGTGTAACCGTTCAGGCTCTGGATAGCGACCACCGCCTCCTCGTAGTTGGTCATCGTCACGAAACCGAAACCCTTGCACTTGTTCGTCTGCAGGTCCCGGATCACTTTGACCGATTGGACGGCGCCGAACGGACCGAACAACTGCCACAGCACGTTCTCCTCGGTCTCCGGCGCCAGATTGTAGACGAAGATGCACCAGCCGGAACCGTTCATCGCGTTCCCCGGTAGCATCGAGTTCGCCAGGAGATCACCTGCCAGCGGGCTGTACCTGAAACAGCGGAGGCGATCCGTGAAAACGCTCCCCAAGCCGTGGCATCGCGCCGCGGGCCTGATTCGAGGCCCGTAGGGGCCTGACAACGGCACGGTTCCAAACTACTTGGAGCCGATCGACGGGGAGAGCTATCGTTTCCTTTAACATTTAACCCTTTGCACTCGGAGTTATTTCAACGAAAGTACCAAGACTTATTGTTTCTTTCGAGCTACGTTATTTCAATTTTTACACGATTTGTTTCGAGTTAAGCATAATATCAATTCTCTAGTTTCGCTCTAATTAATTAAATTGCTTCAGCTACGTGGAGATTTTAATGATCAATTGTCGGCGCTCAATGTAAAACGCTCAATTAAATAGCGTGACAATTCTTTCGAAGCGTGACCCAACTCATTTCCAATGGCACGGTCGAGTGCAAAGGGTTAAACTTCCAAATCGCGTGAAATCGTGGAAGAAATGCTACGGTAGAACTCCCTGTCGACCGTTGCCGACGTTGTTGCAACATCTCTTCGAGCAAAGCGATGCCCTAATCGCGCGTCGTCGTCAAAGAGACCGACGCCAACGACTCGAGAAACAAACGGAACACGCGTCTCGCGTTTAAACAGACGACGCGCAGCGTGACGGAACTTCCGCGCGACAGAAATTTGAAGAGACGTTGCAAACCACGCTGAGAGTGTACTATCAATGTTCACAGAGACAAGCGTGGCGAAAGAAACTGTCAACTGTGTGTCGTTCCGACTCTGCCGAGCTGTTTCGCGCGACGACCACGGCCGACGACCTTTTCCAAGAAAACTTGAACACGTTTCTTAGGCGTGGCAGGACGCCGAGAGAAATTTGTTGGTCTTCCGGTCGCGTTAACGCAATCGGTGCCACGTGTACCACTCGGTGGTTACACCGAATGATACTCAATAAATAAAAATAATATATCGATTTTTAAAGCGTCGATTGACCGGAACGAAAAATCGACAGAACACAGCTCGGCACGGAACGTGTCAACGCATTCGCATCGGGCTAGTTTTCCTTAAATTTTCATATAAATCGGAGCATTTCAGCAACGCGAGGATATTTCAATATACAACGATATCGAATCGACGGCAACGTTTTTTCTTTTTAAAACGTGAATTCCCGATGCGAACGTGTTAAGAACGCGTATATTCGCGCGGCTGCTTGCCATATCTACTTAACGATGAAACAAAGTAAAACGCTACTGCCTCGTTCTGACGGACACCAGAAAGAAATAAATAGAAACCAAGAAATCGGAAGGAACAGAAAAGAAGCAAAGGAAAAGGGCCCTCGCCGGCGTCCGCGGGTTCCCGGGGAACGGAGTCGAAAACCGCTCTCCGCGGTTTCGAGCAACGACGGCGCCGGGGCGGGGGCTAGACGGACGATAGAATGAAAGAATGACAGAATGGCAAGAATGACAGAATGAAAGATATGAGTAGAGAACGCAACCGGAGTCGCATGCGCTGGCTTCGTTTCATAAAACGGCATGCAATGATCGAGACACGCCGCGGCGTATTTACAGATCGTTAAAAAATGTATCTACGTACCTACTTGACGTCACAAGCCGCGTTAAAACAGGGCACATTTCAGTAAGTGTTCAGTACAGTGTCGGGAGGTGGGGGGGTGTTTGGAGGACCAGGGGGGGTTCGGTTGTGATTGCGCGCGGTCGTCGGACGACGCGAGAATCCGCGCGCGGATGTGATCGCGATGCAATCGAGAGGGCGCGGCTGCGCTGCGTAGATCGTGCAGATTTCGTCGAGAACCGTCCCCGCTGGTTTCGTTTGCATCGTGATTACAACCACCGCGCCATTGTGCGACAAATGCATTCTTCTCGTATTTCTTTTTTTCACGCGTTTTTTCGGACGTTGTTTCAGCACTCAACCCCTAACACGAAAGTCTCCTCTCCGTGTTACTTTTGGTCCGCCATTGAATACTCTTTCTCTCGCTCTCTATCTTGCTTTCTCTCTCTCTCTCTCTCTTGCTCTCTCTCTTTTTCTCTCTGCCTCTACGTTTATCTCCGGAGGATATGTCTCGATGGACGACCGATGAGAGTTCTCGCAAATTGCTGCGATTCAAGAAGAGAATGGGGGGAGACTTGTTACGGAAAGGCCACTGTGTCGCGTTAGGGGTGCACTTTTGCTCTTCTATCATTTTATACCGTTCTATTAGCTTGGAAACCATGAAACGGGCGTTTTTGGTTAGTCTTTGCTCAGTAGCGGCGTCCGTTTCATAGTTTCCAACCTAATATATTGGAAAAACACGACTTCTATCCAATTTATTAGATTGGAAACTATGAAACGGGCGTTTTTGGTTAGTCTTTGCTCAGTAGCGGCGCCCGTTTCATAGTTTCCAACCTGATATATTGGAAAAACACGACTTCTACCCAATTTATTAGGTTGGAAACTATGAAACGGGCGTTTTTGTTCGGGCTGTGCTTAGCTGCGGCGCCCGTTTCATAGTTTCCAATCTAATATCTCGTAATCGATGCTATCAGTTTGACGCGTTTACTATAGTTGCGAACGGAACTGGGCAGATCAGACCTCTGAGATACGTCAAATGTCCGAAGTAAGAGATTGGGGATGTTTTTAACCCTTTACTGGATAGCCAATTGCCGCCAGTTATTGTCTCAACAAATACAGTGGAATTTCGATAATTAATTTCATGTTGAAACATTGCAGACTCGATGAGAAAATAACTACAGTAATATTTTCTTACGGATTCAACCCTTTCAGAGCTGACTGAGTTCATTGCGAAAATTTCGGACAAGAGGCTGACCAAAATGCAGTTATTAGTGTTCATTTTAATACGATTTAATATTCGTATTAATATTCGTTTTAATACGATTTAATATTCGTTTTAATACGAATTAATATTTGTTTTAATATGATTTAATATTCGTATTAATATTCGTACTAATATTCGTACTAATATTTGTACTAATATTCGTATTAATATTCGTGGAACGACTTCGATATTGTTTTTGAGGAAAATTGTTTGCCCAGCTCCTTCAGCAAATGCGATAGTAATCGTTCGGTTCGTAAACGAGGGGAACTGACGTGACGGTGCATTCTTTCAGAACTGCATTCGGGTGCAATTGTCTCTTGTAGTACGTGTGCACCAACGACAAGTGTACTCTCTATGGCTCGGCAAAGTTCACGTGATTGCTCTGTTGCGAGGGTGGGGGATCGTGCACCTAGGACATATCTCGGCACTATGCTAAACGACGGCTCGTGGTGAACATGTGAACGACGCAACAGTGACAGACACAAGCTGCTCTACATGGAGTTTTATACAACGGTTATGAATAAAATAATTATGTATAACGGTTATATATAACAATGACAAAGTTTAATGGTTATATATAACACTTATATAATATAATGGTTATATATAACACTTATATAATATAATGGTTATATATAACATCTTATATATTATAATAGTTATACATAATATTCATCATACATAGCAGTTGTATAAAACAGTTATAATATTTATATGTAACAGTTATATTACATAACAATAGTTATATATAACAGTTATCATTGATGCGGGCCATTGATCGTGAATCGCGTACCGATCACTTCTGTACAGAGTGCTTCGCTTCTATTTCACATCCACGATATCAATTATATGCATCGTCGCATAATTAATCAGGTAATCGAAATATTATAAAACAAACCAATTATTGCTCAAACTACATTCGAAAATTCTTTCGTAATTTTCTCCCGATTATTATTCGCGAGTCAAAAATCTTATTCTAGCTCCACTAATTATTAATGGAATAATTACCACTTTCTTACAGTACGTAAAGCATTTTCTTGTCGTGTTCACCAAATAAATAAATCAATAAAATTTATTCCTTGCTTGTACTTCGATGCACGTACAGAGTGTCGGACGACAAGGTATAAATGAAAGAGTTTTACGAACCGAGCAGTGGACAGAAAGAAATCGCAAGCACCCTGTACATCGTCAGGTGCGAACAGGTGGAAAGAAAGCTGATCGTGCGGTTAAGTCTTCCATTCCTCTCGATTCGAAGATCGACGGTGATCACAACGGGGGATATGGGCGTAGAATCGTGGAGAGCGGATTCGTCGCGGGTGCACGGTCCCCGAATCGAACACGACCGGTTTAGAGACAAATGGAAACGAAAATAGATAGAGAGAAAAAGTAGAGACAGACACAGAGAAAGAGCGAAGAACCAAAACGATGAAACTGTAAGAAACGGAAAAAAGAAGAAGAAGAAGAAGTAGAAGAAGAAAGAGAGAGAGAGAGAGAGAGGTGAAGAATGAAGAAAATCAAATTATGCGATCTGAAAAAGGATATCCTTGTGGAGGAGAAAAAGGACCCGATGCGAGAGCGTCGATTGGATGACGAAGGCGCTCGATGCTTTCGCCTCGTGGAAAATAAAGGCGTGGTCGTCTGGAAAATCGTTCGACGTTCGATGCTTTTGTTCAATTCGAGAATCGAATCGGGGATTTCGGTGGATTGCGTCGCGTAATTCAGAGGATCGAATCGCGAAATTCGCAGGATTTAATCGTAAAATTCAGAGGATCGAATCGCAAAATTCGCAGGATTTAATCGTAAAATTTGCAGGATTGGATCGTAAAATTCAGAGGATTCGAATCGCGAAATTCAGAGGATTTTATTCCAAATTTCACAGAATCGACTCGCAGAGTTTCCGAAAAACCGAATCGAAAAGTTCGGTGAATCGACTCGTAAAACTCACGGCATTGTTTGATCATTCAGAAATAATTTCCTTCAACCGAGATTTCGATCTTCCTCGAAACCGAATAAGCTCCAAACAAAATTACGTCCGCGTGTTTCCGGTCCGTTTGCGCGCGACAAATTAGCATAACTCGCCCTTTCCGTGCCGCGTTCCAATCGCGCCGCAATCTACATTTTGCGCTCGAGTACGTCGATTCGAGAGAGGTGAAACCGTTGTGAGACGATGCTGGGTGACGTTTGTTCTGGGTGGAGAAGCGTTTCGCAGGTGAGAGAGCACGAGAAAGGGGGAACAGAGAAGAGAGAGACGAGGAAGCGAGCGAGCGAGCGAGAGAGAAGGTAGAAAAGCGAGAGAGAAGGTAGAAAAGCGAGAGAAGGTAGAAAAGCGAGAGAGAAGGTAGAAAAGCGAGAGAAGCGAGAGAAAGAGGACGCAGGCAACGAGAAAGAAGTGTGTGTCCGTGGTTTCGAGCTGGAGGACGACCGAGAGGGAAAAGGCCGAACAATGAAATGGAAAATGCAGCGGAAGAATGTAAAACATTGCGAGATGACAGACGGAGGAGGAAAGTAGGTCGACGTGGGGACAGAATGCGGAGACGGGATATCAGTTCCAAGGAAAGAAAAGGTGTAATAAAGTAGAACGAAGATGGTAGAACGATGAGGAATATAAAGTGGAGTCGAAACAAAACGGAAGGAAAAATCTGGGAGAGAATATTAAAAATATAGAAACAGAGTAATAAATCAGTGGAGGAGAAGAGCTCGAGAGATACGAGGTAAAATAGATAAAATAGGGAGAAAAATCTAGTAGACAGGAAGACAAGAAAAAGATGAAGAAGGAGAAGAGCACGAGGGAGCTTAAAATGTAAGGAAAACAGAATCGGAGAGGAGAAAGGTACCAGAAGAGCGCGAGGCAAAAGACAGAGACAGAGAGAGGAGGGTCCCTAAAAATTTCATACAGAAGAATATGGAAACAGTTTCTGTTACTCGAAACTGAGAAAAGGAGGAAAGCTTTGTCAGATGATTCTCGGTGGTCCCGGATAAAAGCGGTCTTCCGTATGAAATTTTCAACGGGGCCGGGTAGAGGATCGTAAAGAACGAAGCCACACCGAGAACAAGAACGGAGAAACGAACGAACGAATATACAATCGGAAACGGTGAAATAGAAACGAAGGGATACCGGGGGTGGGGGGTCTCTGCCTGGACAAGGCATGGCGGAGAGAAATTAAACAGAGCCGGTTACGAAGAACGGAGGGGGGAGGGGGGTCGTAAAAAGGCGGTAGTAACGAAAAAAATACTGACCTCTGTAAGCCTTTGTTAATGGCAAGCATGGCCTTGCCAGTGCTAAAACAAAACACAAAAAGAACAACGTAAGAAGAGAGATACTCCGGGGAAACGAGAGCGAATGAAGGTGTCGGGATGTGATTTAGAGTGTTCGGTCGCGCTGCCTCGTGCTTCCGCAAGAGCAATGACTCTTTTCATTTTATCTTTTCTTTTTTTTTTCCTTTTTTTCGCTACATCTTTATCTCCCGTCTACCATCAACGGTGCCTCTCCGTTTTCTTTTTTTCTTATGGTAAAGAAGCCGGAAACAGTGCACGAGAGACAGAGAGAAACAGAGAGAAGGAGAACAGATAGTGAACAGAAAAAGTAGAATAGAAACGCAGAGAAAAGTAGAGATAGAGAGACAGAGAGACAGAGAGAGAGAGAGAGAGAGAGAGAGAGAGAGAGAGAGAAAGAGAGAGAAACGATGGAAGAGACGAAACTGACGAAATCGGTTGAACTTGACGGAAAATCGAACCGGTATTAGCCACCGTTGTCGACGCCGTTTCACTCGGGTACAGGAAAGTGGTTCGACGGGGGAGATGATACAAGTGGCTGAGAATGGCGTATGAAAAGAGGCGATTAAGAGAGGCGATTCAAAGAGGCGAGAAGCGAAAGCGAAGCGCAGCTTGGCCCTACTTTCCGTCGAAACAACATCGTTCTGCTTCGTCGACTCGATCGATTTCACGATCCTTCTTCTTCTTCTCATCCGGCTCTAGCCGCTTGCCGATCGTCGGGAATTCGTTTGGCTGATTCTCTGATCCGACGGAAACGCGGCGGATTTTTACGGTCCAGACAGATCGCTTTTAAACGGCACGCGTAATCGATATCCGACTCTGTTCCCATTGCAAACTATCTTTCTTTTATCTTAAATTATTTGATTATAAATTATTCGAAAGTTAAGGGATCGCTAAGTGTTATAGAACGTGCATGATATTCGAAAGACATCGAAGAAAGCATCGTTTGTATTATTAGGCTCGTCGCGAAGCTTGACTCTGGATGTCCGACCATGGCCGACCTGTTCTACTTGCAGCGCGAACGATGGAGGCGCCCACTTTTCTAGTCTCGGCCTAACGATTTCCCGTGAACAGCTATTCCAAAGACCTGATATACCTAACTCAGTGTGATTTCTTAACCTCAAAAGTATCCCTTAGATAAATATCCCCATCTCTCAAAATAGGAAACATACCATCTTTGGTAAATACAATTGTAAAAATAGAAGAATTCGAAAGGCAAACTTTTACAGCGGCAACGTTAATCTTTTCTGCGATTCACAAATTTTCTGATATAATTTACACTGCGCGCTATCCAACTAAATTGTTACCTCGTTTTATACTCGGCGATGTATAGGGTACTTGGCTCGGTCGATTAAAAAATAATCCGGGAATCTGAAACCGCGAATCTGAAACCGCGAATCTGAAAATTCATTCGGAATTAACTCGGTTAGGAGATCTCGTCGGTGATACTCGAGCGACCAAGGCCAGGCTCTAAAGCTGTTCTACGGACTGAATCTCTCGACCTTGGACAAGCGGCACGATACCCACCGGCTTCGTTAATTCTCAATTCTCTCGTTTCCCGGCGCGACTCGTTGACGCGGGAAAAGAAAAACGATCGAGGTTCGCCTAATTCGGCCGGGAACGATGCGGCGAAACGGGGCTGCTGCGGTTTCAGAATCGGGAGAACGAGCTCGCGTGGGCGTGGCTCGTCGCGTCTGCGGAGCAGCGACGAGGGTCGGTCTTTTGCAGCATCTACCACTCGTCTAAGGGCACAGATTCACAGGTCTAACACAGTATCTAGTTTAGCGGACAGCTTCTACACCACTCGATGCTGGCTACGAGAGAAGATGCGACGAGAGGAGAGAAGATGAGAGAAGGGGAGAGAAGCCGATTGGAAAGGAGAGAGAGAGAGAACACGTGATGGGACACGATCGACAGGTGTGCACAGGCTATTTCGAAGTGGTGTTGCGTAGATGAGACTTGTCAGACCATTTAAAAAATGAATGAAAAATTATACAATTATCGATCGTATTAATTAGAGATACGTCAATCTGGATTTTTTGAGAGGATTCCGAAAGTTACGGATCACATAAATGGCACAAAATTTCGAGCGTCCCATTGTTAATACTTTTCCCTGAGAATTTAATTTTCATTTCAATTTCTCTGCGAAATCCTACAAATTCTCATTAAATACTTCTTAACACGATCTTATTATCAGCTTTGTAGATATTAAATGTTCCCTAGTGAAAAAAGGTTCATCTTTTTAATACCGGTACTAGTACCTCACGCACAGTATAAAGCGTGTCAATGAAACTTTAGAAACTCGACTCGACGCAACGGGCGAAATATCCGTAGCATTTCTGCCATCGATCGTCGACGACGAGACGAGAGAAAATGACGAACGTGTCTATCTACCGCGGATCTGGCGCGTTCTATTTAATTGGGACAGGCTGCTTGGCGAATCAAACGAAACGGGAAACACAGCGAATCGAGAAGAACGGCCTTGGACTCGCCGACACAACGAAGAAAGGTCAGACCGTCGAGGTATCGACTGGCGAAACATGGTCGCGGGGTTAAAAATAAAGCGAACCAGGTCTGGTGTCTCGCGTCGGGTCGCGGCGCGGCCGGAATTGTTCCGCGATTTCTCCGCGCGCGGTATCGCCGGCACGGATCGGCCGCAGTTTTGTGCCCGGCGCCTGACAACGCGCGCGCGTGGTCACACACCGGCCTCCTCTCCGCGCTCCTGACAAAACACACACGCGCGCGCGCGCTCGATATTATCGGAGGCATCGATCCTCCTCGTGTTTCCATTGAAGGGCTTCTCCCGACTGTTGCACCTGTCCGGCCCGCATCGTTTTCCGCCGCAATTTCTATGCCGACGCGCCCCTTTCCTCTCGCGATCGATTATATCGGTTCCCCCCGCTTCGCCTCGATTCAATGAAACCACGTCGCTCCGATCGAATTCCCGCGCCGATTCTCGAAACATTACCAAACAGACGCGCGTTAGCTCTAACAATTTTCCGGGGTGTTAATTTATGGATTAGACCAACGCTTTGACTGCCGCGACGGTCATATTTATATATCTAATTTTTTATTATTTTTTACTCCGTCATTTGTTTTGTTTTTCTTTCTTTATTTGTATTTTAGCGATCGGTATGTAGAGTCTATTTATTATTGTAGATATAAATTTTCCGACTGATATAGGATTTTATTAGTAACGAACGAAGGCTGATCAACGTAGCTGCGAAATAAATCGTAGCGCGACGGAACACGATTTTTAGTAAAATTTATTGAGTAAATTAAAATTGTTCCGCGTCTCGAATAAATCTTGAACTACAATGAATCTTGTCTCTTCCATTGCTACCTTGTCAAATAAATGTTTCTTTTAGATATCGCCTTGGCAGTCAACGCGTCGATTGGCCTTTGCTTACGCTGCATCCAACGTTCTTCATTAAATCCATCGCGTCGCGTTTCAATATAATTTTATCACCAAATTCGTCTACTAATCGTTTAAACTGTAATTATTACACGAATCGCAGTTCTACAAAATCACGGAAGAGAAGCCAAGCAGATCATCGTACAACATCGATCGACACGGGCTACAGGGCTCCTTAAGGAGCCTGCGTTGCACCTTGGTAACCGAAACGGTGATTCCGCGAGAAAGAAGGGTTGAACGGAAAGAATCTCGATCGATCAATCGATCTAGCCGGGCATCTAGTCGGTGCGCGTCGAATCCGGTCGAACGGTAAAAAAAAAGATCAATGAAAACTCAAAGAGCACCGATCGATCGATCAGCCACGGTGTAACGCTGTTCCGACGGTGATCCGACCGGTTGTTGATGGAACCGAGAAAGCAATCGACAGAAAAAGAGAGAGAGAGAGAGAGAGACAGACAGAATCGATTAGAGAACTGGAGAAAGAGAAAACAAGGTGTGACCGGAAGAAAGGAAGAAACGGAACAGAAAAAGAATAGAAAAGAATAGAAAAGAAGTATCAGATTAGAAGTCGGAGAAACTTAGAATGATGAAGTCGGAGAAACTTAGAAAGATGAAGTCAGATAAACTTAGAAAGATGAAGACAGGGAAACTTAGAAAGATGAAGACAGATTAACTTAGAAAGATGAAGTCGGAGAAACTTAGAAAGATGAAGACAGATTAACTTAGAAAGATGAAGTCGGAGAAACTTAGAAAGATGAAGACAGAGTAAGAGTGATAGAACGAGAGCGAGAGAGAAAGAGAGAAAGAAAAAGATGAAGAAAAAAGAGAGAGAGAGAGAGAGAGAGAGAGATTTCTGGGTAGAGCGAGTAGAGGCGAGTAGGTACCTGGATAGTGGCGACAGTGGAATGTACCTGAAGCGGCCGGTTGGATGGTGGATCGGGCCGCCGAATCGTCTGGTCGCCTGCGGTGCAAGATAGGCGGTCAACGGCGGTATCGCCTTGTTGTTGTTGCTCGGATTGTTGGCGAACTTGACGGTGATCGGCTCGGACGAGCCCTTCGGAATGGTACCGTTTAATTCTTGGATCGCCTTCTCGGCCTCGACCCGCTGGTCGAACCTTATGAAACCGACCCCCTTCGACAATCCTGTCGGAATCGGTTCTGATTATTCCATATATCCATCTTCTTGCCTTAATCCTACGTTCTATACGATCGTCGGCTCCCTTATCGTTCACGCTGTCTTTGCTCTACCCGACATAACCGCGGGTGGATCGCTGTGTTGCTGCGCGCAATCTATAGTCCGATTGAAACGAATCAAATCTGACTTCGGACGAGGTAGATTCGACTACAAAAGCCCATGGGATCTAATAAAAATTATATTAAGGAAGGGATCGTTACAATGCTTTTCATATAAATGCATCGTTGTATGATTTAACCCCTTAACTTGTACGCTCGAGATAATTCGAGCGGCGTTTTGTATAATTTTTCACGCTCAAATATAATCGAATTTACACGGGATTGCAAGGTACAACGTACGCGTAACATTGCAATAATCGGCACTTTTCTGTAACGTGGATCGAAATCCAAAATTCGAATAAAAATTTTGATTATTTTCATATTTTCTTAATTCTTTTGCCAAGACCATATTGCTCTTTTACATAAAAAGATTGACTTTTGGTCGGTTGAGAAAGAAAACTGTGCATTAAGGGGTGAAATAAAGTGATCCGCATGATTTACTCTAATAAAAATTTTATACAAAGAATCGAAACGCTTGTCCTCGACAAGGAGCGCGTTGTCCGAATTTCGTGGCCACCGTCGACGAGAACGGTGGAACAAAGGAAGACGCGCTCGTCCTCCTCGAATCAGCAGTTTCATTAGATTCTCGACAGGGCGTCGATGCAGTCATCGACGAACCACAGATACTCGCGCAGCTTTATTCTCGACAGCGATCCCACCGCGTCGGAGTAATCGCGTTTCTCCCGGTAGAATTATTTCGGGCTGTTCACGGACCACTGGTCTATCCGCCCGGGGGGTGTTCTCTCCAATGATTAGTTGACCAAAAAATCGGATCGGTTACGCGGCGAGTAATTAAAAATTGTGCTCGGCGACCGGTGATCCGTGACGCGAGCACAGCACCCTCGAACAGACGAGGGCTGGACGGGGCTGGTTCCACGCTTTTGAAACTCGAATGAACGGAACAGGCCGTCGTCGCCCCTTGCGAGCACCGTCGGAGACTTTGGGGGTCCCCTGAAATCCAATAATCTTCTCTTCGCCGCCGTTCGGACGGCAGAGACTATCGTAAGGAATAGTCCGAGGATGGAACCAGTCCAAGCTCTCCTTGCGGCCCCGATTAAATCGCTTCGACGATTTAAATCTGCGAGGCGGCTCGTAGAGGCGATTTTGCCCGTGATCGTGGACTGTGATGTTCACAACAATATCGAATTTATCATCGCCGTCGTCGCGCGTGTTACGTTCCATTCGACGCGACAATTCGTCAAATTGTCGAACGTTGCCTAAAACTAAAAGGCAATAATCACCAGGTTATTATCATCATCATCATCAATGTCCACGATTTCGGGCAAGATCGCCGGTTCGAGGAAGCTGCGTACAGCGTGAACGATAAAGACAACTCCGGCCGGTTGTCTCGGACAGCGACGATCGGTGACGATGCCTCTCCCTGTTACGGGACCTGGATCGTGTGTGCGTGTTTGCGCCACGATCGTTCCGCGAGACAACAATCGCGGCCGATCACGGTCAGGCATGATCATCAATGGGCACGTTTCTATCAGTAGCTGTGCAAGTGGGACCATGCCTGGATCAGCGGCTGTCGACTTCGAACGAGTTTGCTCGGTCCGCGCAGAATTCGTTTCTTTACACCGATTTCGTGTTCTCGAGAGCTAGGCGGGCGTTCTAACGCCCGTTCGACCGATCTCCCCGCGTAGTTTCTGTTGATCGTTCATTCGCTACATACTCGCCATCGCGTACATAGAGACATATAGACGACATCATATATATTTATATACATTATACACGGTTTTTTCTCTTGATTTTTACCGGCGTATAGCTGAACGAGTCGGCGACGCGCGGCATAAAAAGGAAACGAAAAGAATCGGGAGCACGGTCGCAAAATCATAACGGACGACGAATAAGCGTAAAGAAACAAAAACGGCGCACGGAAGGAGTAACGTCTGGGTGGTCTGTCGTCGTTTGACAAATGCAGCCGTAACCATATATATATATATGTATATATAAGAACAAGAACAACAACTGAAAGAAAAATAGATCGACGTGGACGGGGCACACACAGTGGCCGCCGAAAGTTCTCGTTTCTCGCGCTGTTCCGCAAAAACACGCTCGCCGTGTCTGTGCTCTGGGCTCTCGGAACACCGCTTTTCAACGGGGCGACGGGCGCACCAACGCGACAACCGGCTCTGCGCTATATGGTTCACAGCGAGCAATCTCTGCGCGCGTCAAGCGATATCGCGTACTTTCGGCCGACAGTGTTCGTCGTGCCCTGGAAAACAAAACAGATTCCCCCACTGGCACTCGTTCGCGCTCTTTTTTTTCGACGGGCCGTGCGCGCGCGCGCTCGCGCGGTCTGTGCATCGGCCGGCGAGTTAGTCGTCGTCTCTCCGCGTCATCTTTTTCGTAAAAGCAGCGTAAACGACGACAGCTCGACGAGTTAACTCGTCGTCCACGGTGAACAGAGCGCGCGGAACGTTCGAGACACGTTCGCTGTGATCGCGGGCGAACAAATGAAAACGCGAACCAGTGACGAAAGAATGAAGAGAGATATACAGACAGACAGATAGATAGATAGAAAGATAGATAGATAGATAGATAGATTTTTTGATAGATAAATAGATAATAGATAGATATATAGACAGAGAAAGATAGAGTATGAGAAATGTAAGAGACAGATAGAGAGAAACATAGCAACAAAAGCAAAAAAGTGAGCGAGATAAACGGCTGCCTTTGTCTCGACGTGGGCGTAATTAGGGGTGAAAGAAAAAAGAGTTGTATGAGTTACGTACCGGGCAAATAGTCTCCGCTGCCGGTCACAAACTGTCGTACTAAACAGAAACGGAAAAAATCATATCACGTTAAAATTCAACTCTGGCTGGTAAAAGCATGACGCGAGTCGCTCGCCCCTGATTCGACGACGGAACGGGGGGGGTGTGCGAAAAAATGGCGGACGCAACGGAAGAATTCAGAAGGGGGGGAAAATCAACGGGTGACGCGGAAATGAGAGTCGCCGCGTGACGGGCGAAACCGCGGAAACGGAACGCGGAGATGCGAACGGAAATGAACGAACGGCTCGGTAAATGTGTGTGTAACTTTTCCTCCACCGCGCGTCGTTCGATCTCGCGATTCGATGATCCGCATCAAAACGGGGAGAACCTCTTCAACGATCGTCGTCGAGGAACGACGTGAAAACGACGTTGAAGAGGCTCGAGGCGAAAGTGAGAATGAGACAGAGAAAAGAAAAGAGTCGCCGCGATGAGAATGATGCCGCGTCGATGCTTATCGATACCAGTCGATAAACCTCGATCCAATACTGAATTCTAATGAAACATCGACATTGGTGCTTCTACGAGAAAGAATTCTAACTCGTTTCTTGCGATAAGTGACAATATTTGAAGCATCGGACGAGTATACTTTTGGAAAGTATCGAGGAAAGTCAGATTCGATAGAGTATTGGTTCGATGTTACATCGACAATCACTGCAATCAAACTCTGCTCTTAACACATTAGCGACGGGGAATTTTGATTAAAACTCTTCTAAAGGACGGGTGATTTCTATGATATAGAATTCCATAAACATGCGTGTCTCTAAAAGAAATTTTTGGACAATTGTTTTAACACGTCGAGCGCCGCGTCACCCGAACATGGGTGACACTAATTTCCGACCAATCTTGAAAATTCATTTTCGTTACAATATATATTCGAACAAAGTGAATCTGACCAGAATATTTCGGATGCGAAAGAGTTCTGTTGCCACCCCTTCCGATAAATATGAATGTTTTCGTTTCGCTTCAATTAATTAAATTGCTTTATGTACGAGGAGATTTTAATGGTCGACTGCCGACACTGAACGCGTTCAAATAAATCCAATGGAAATGCGTAAAACAAAAAAAGGGGGCTCTCGCAAACCCGTCGCTAATGTGTCAAGTATTTCGGCATCGAATCGCTCGAACACCATCGATATTTCCATCGCTGGTCGCGAGAAGTTCGGTCCATCGAACGCTGCCGGGGAGGACAATAGAAGACGGCGATAAGTAACCGTGAGGGGGGGGGGGGGCGGGTTTACCATGAACGAAAAGAAGCTTGATCAGAATAAGGGGCGAGCGATTCCTTCAGTTAGTTTTTACGCTGTTTGCTCTCCTCGTTGCTTCAAGGTAGGCAAGAATTTTTTAGATTGTCGAAAATCGTTTCCGTGAACGCGCGCGCACGGGGAAACCAACAGATAGAGCGGCGGCGGGTGTGGGGTGGGGGTGGGGTAGAAAAGAGAAAGCGTGTGCGGTTTGTATGTTGAGTTTCGGTGCGATCCAAGAACGATCGGGGGCGGGGGGTGGTGGGTGGTGGAACGCAAAGAGACACAAAAGAGTGGTGGGGGGTGAGACGTGTGTGTCGGAAACTGAGAAAACGGAAAACTGAAACGAGAAACTGGAGATATCGAGGGGCCCGCGCTCTGTTGGATCACTGTGGCAAAACAAAGCGAACAAAAACATAAACAAAAAAGAAGAACGAGAGAACACTGAAAAACATCGTGGCGAACTGATAGAGACAAATATATTCTGAAAAAATGAGGAGAACGGTGACCGCGGGTGGGCGGGGAGGAACCGACCGGAGAAAAAACAAAACAGAAAGAAGCGTCGGCGAACGTGGAGAACGGCGACGAACCGGGGAATATTTAGACCATGAGGCGTGTGAGATCGGGGGAGGAGGAGGAAGCGATCGGAAGATGAACGAGAGGGTCTCGCTCTCGCTCGAAATCGCGCGAACTCTCGCCGATCTTTTAAGAATCGATGGAACGGACAGGAAAGGGGAAAAGGAGAGAACACCGACCGGGAGGGCTTGGAGGATCGGAAGCGTTGAAGGAGCGTGGAAAGCGTCGGGTACCTGGGAAACCCCATGGCCTACTCTTGTATCTCGATCCCTCGATCGGACGGGTGGGTCTCTCTCCGCGCGCCTCTCTCCTCGCGCGGAACTCTCGTGCGCGCGTCTGTCCGACTCGCACACGGTCCCCGATCTACTCGAAGCCACCTGTGCGTGTGTGTTCTTTCTTAAATCGACTCTCTCTCAGCCATCTTATGGGTTGCCGACTGTGTATTCGTCTTGCGTTGTTCTTGATATTTTTCTCGGTATTTCTCGGTTCTTTTTTTTTTGTTTTTTTTTTTGTCTCGGCCCTCGGAGAAAGCCGGTTCCGGTTAACCATCGGTTTCGACACGGCTCCCTCTCTCTCCGAGAAGGAACCGTATAACACACGGATTTTTAGCTGTGCGAGCGTCGACGAGGGGGGGTTTTCTCAACACACCCGCTGTCCACGGCGTGCGATCCCGTACGGATCCCGTGCTGATCTTTCACACGTGCACCGACGTGCCCCCGGCAACGACGGCCTCGCGGAAGCCGGGTGCAACAACTTACCGGTGATGTTGTCGCAGAGTATCCGCGACGTGATGATTCTGCCGTACGAGCTGAACAGATTCTCCAGGTCTTGTTGCGTCATGTTCTTCGGCAGACCGCTCACGTAAAGGTTCGCGCCTTTGATCGCCTCGCTGCTCGGTCTTGCGTACGATACCTAAGGCAGACGCATCAATTATCGTCACCACCGGCCTTTTGCCCATTCGCTATCGCAACTTATATGCCCCGGACGGAATAACAAAATGATTGTTCTTCTTGCCCGGTGCCTTTGTTACAGGCGTCGGGGGGACGCGGCAATTATTTATCAGAGACTGATTCACCGAAATAATTTAACACGTTCGTCGCGCGACAATTAGACATTACTAAAATCCCCGCATAATTAAAGCAATTTAATTAATTAAAAAAGAAAACTAAAAAGTTCATATTTAGCTCGAGTATATTGCAATAAAAATCAATTTTCAAAATTGGTCAGAAATTAATGTCACCCAGATATGGGCGACGCGGCGACGGACGTGTTAAACATCGCACCGGTATGTACACTTATAATTTTTTATTATCTATATATATCTACATGTGGGCTATTATTATTATTATTATTATTATATGGTATTTCACAGAGGTCGCCGAAAAATACCAGCACAATAGGCGCCATCAGTCTCCGATTATTAAACGACGAGAGATCCTGCGGAAGTCGAACGCGATTTGGCCGCGCCGTTGCCCCGTTATCGATCAGTTGGTGTTGCGCGGTTCCCGATTATAGACATTGGCAGAGCACAATAGGGTGTTGTTTGCTCGCCACGGCGCCGATTTGATACGAATTCGCTAGTGGGAGACAAATCGATAGGGAACAGATAGCGCGCGGCGACTGTATCGTACCAGTAGAGAACGTCCAGCAATGGACACACCGAATAATACCGTTTCCATGAGCTTGCACGTACCCGCCCACGTTTCCCAGTAGAAACTGCCTTGAATGGGGCACGGCCGGGCAGCATTGTTCGCCACGTTTGTACTGGCACGATCGAGTAGAAACGGTCAATAACGCGGGACACGGCGTTGCCGGCCGTTTCTTTCATACGCTAACAATTCCAAACGATCGCGGTTCCGTGTCCGTCTTTATCCGATCGCGACGGTGCACTTGAAATTGTATTTATTCGAGGCGACGCGCGTCGTCTATTTCGAGGTAGAAACAGTTGGCAATAAGCGGTCGAGTAGAATCGGTCCGTAATGGACGGACCGGGACGTACAGGTGGACGGAATTAGATTGGCGCGTTACGAACAAATTATCCCTATTCGGTTCGGAATCGGTCGCAGGATTTATTTGCGATAAATTTATTCGCGCGACGGCTTCGGTAAGTATCGGTCAATAATCGGAGGGAATCGCGCGCGTTAACGTCCGCTTTAGAAATAGAAACGACGTGTCGGCCTCGGTCGATTATCAAACGTTTCGCCTTTAAACATGCTGAAACGCGAAGCCGACCCCTTCTGCCAATATTCGCCGAGGCGTTTGGCCACGCGACCAACATTCTCGGACAACTCTTTTCCGCGAAGGTGCGATAACTGTCACGAAAATCGCGCGCCCGGTTAAATATCGCTGTGCCAGCGCCAAGCTGTTTCTATTATTGCGACCCGTAACCCCCGCGCGCGCGCGCGCGCGCCGCGTTGCGTCCAGGACGCGCATCCCCCGGAATTATTTCGGATAATCGTTAGCGTCGGATCGAAAACGTTCGCGGCGCGCGTTACAGTGTTGCGCAAACCACGGAATCGGAGCCAATTCCTGCAGAAACTCTGGGAGTTTCACGAAGATCGCAGAAACGTTTTATGCGATCGCAGACGGTAGGAAAAGCGTGTCACGTACCTTGATCGTTTTATTCTGCAGACGAAGGCCGTTGAGCGTGTTGATCGCCTTCTCGGCGTCCTCCGGCCGATGATAGTTGACGAAACCATAGCCCAGGCTCTGTCCTGTAACACATAAGCACGGAGAAACGATCAGGATCGCGGTTTATTGAATCGCGAGCTATTGAGAACGCGCGCGACGAATTACGAATTACTCTAGACCCTTTATTAATGTGAATTTATAATATTAATTTGCGTTACTTATAATTCCCTTCTGTTATTTTTATTTTATTTTTTGGCAATTTTAGGTCTAATAAAATCTCTCTGTTATATTTATTACATACCTATATGTATACCTATAAACTTGCATACCTGTATACCTACATGTCAATTTATAATTTTAATTTGCCGTGGTTATAATTCCCTTCTGTTATTTTTATTTTATTTTTTGGCAATTTTAGGACTAATAAAATTTCTCTGTTATATTTATTACATACATATATATCTATATACCTATATAATTATATACTTGTATACCTGTACACCTTGCTCGTATTTTTCTCCTCGCTTCGAATCATACGAATATACGTATGTTCAAAGAGGAACGGCAAGAAGAATACACGTGTAAACACCGTAAACGCGCACTTACGGCCGGTATAAATAATGACCGGTGGCCGAATGTGTCGAGCTCTTCTATCAGCTCGCTAGATTAACAAACAGACCCGCGGGAACGCGGCGATTTCGACCGAGTTTACTAGAAGATCGAGCACTGAAATCGCTGTTCGCAGCGAGCACCCTTGAAGACGGCAATGTTTGTCGACAGTCTGCGCGTGCCGCACAGTGGAACTGAATGAAAAACTTGCGTTAAAATAAAAAGAGAACGCTCAAGGTTGAATAATGTCCATACTCTCTATTTTCACGTATTCTACACATTTCTAAACATTCTTCTATTTCCCTTATTATAAACGTTCTTCAATTACCTTATTCTAAACATTCGCTGTCATTGATACGAATGCTATAGTATCGAATGCTTGTGTATAATAAAATGTAATAGTTCAAGCACGTGGGGTAAAATGTGAATAAATAAACTTTAAATGCTATGATTAATTTAAAAATAAATCTATGTATCAAGTCAAATGTGAAAGAGTTCTAATGCAACTCCCTATCATAAACATTAACTTTCTAGTTTCGCTTTAATTAAATAAATTGCTTTAATTATGTAGAGATTTTAGGTGGTCGATTGTCGGCACTGAACGCGTCAAGGTAAAGAGAGCCGCATCGCTCTGTCTCGGTCCTGTCAAAATGCCTTTGATTTTCAGCATTCTTCATTCAACCCCCCACTTCGGGCCTCTCTCGTGACCATTTCGCGAAGAGGAACGAGCGCCGGCGTACACAGGACGTTCCGACGTGTCCGACGCAACCGGAATCCCGCGTGAAAAGACGAGTCTCCGTAGAACTTCGGCGCGAATGTGAATTCCACAGTTCCGGGACGATTTCTACCGGCCGCGCTTTCGGCCGCGAATATTGGGACACCGCGAGTACTCGATGGCACCGCGGCGCTGCCGATCCTCCATTCATCCGCAGCCGAAAGAACGTCTCCTCGGTGTTGGTACAGCGAACACGGTTGTACGGCCCTGAGATCTCGCGGCTCGACGGCGAGGTCGAATATAAAGAGCGGCGATGCCTGAAACCAAACGAAACGACGCCCCCGCTACTCGCCCGCTAGAAATAGCGTCGCGACGTTCGCGAGCACGTGCGCGCCCCTCTCTCTCTCTCTTCCTCTATTCGTCGGTCTCTTTCGCTCCGTGTTTAGAGCCGCTGGGAATTTTCGCCGGCGGCGTTCGCGCCCAGGATTACGACGAAAAAGGAGAGAGCCTTTTTTCTCCTATTTCTTTGCTTTTCTGTATTTCTCTTTTCTTATGTCTCTTTATCTCTCCCCCTCTCTCTTGCTCTATTTCTCTCTCTTGTTCTGTCGCTCTCTCTCTCTCTCTGCCTCTGTACCTCTTCTTCTCTCTTTCCTTTTCTCTCTCTCTCTCTCTTCTTCTTCTCCATATCTTTCTGTATCTCAATCTCTGCCTCTCTCTCTCTCTCTCTCTCTCTCTCTCTCTCTCTCTCTCTCTCTGCGAGTCGCTGGACCCCGCGTAGCCCGGTGAAAAAGCTCGTAGAACGTACACAACGTTGCGCAATCCTCCGTTGCGTTACACGCCGTCAACCTTACGCGCATGAACGCAACGTTCCAGCTCGATAAAGCCTCACGCGGTGCAGAAGAACGATGTTACACGTTGTTTTATTTATTTATATATTTATTTATTTATTTATTTATTTATATTGCAATATTATTATTTATTTTTACGATGAATTTGCTCTTTTCGTTTTAAACCAAAAAATCGGTGGAAAATAGTGCAACGATATTGTGAAATTCTTTAAATATTTTCAGTATTTTTCTATCTATCTCTACGTGTCTAAAATCCATAGTCTAGTAATGACTGTCGTCGAACAGAGAAGAGAGCCGAGTAGCAAAAGTTAACAAGTAGGAGTCTGCGAAAGAAAAAAGCAGCATACGAAAAGACAATGGCCGGAGTTAAAAAAGCACTGCCGAACCTTGTGTCTTTGAAATTGGGTCTAATCTAATAATTATGTAATCGATTAATTTATTTATTTTACCGTAACATCCAGCAGCCGTTTCAGCAGTCTTTATGCAATCGAGAAAAACGACGCCTTTCGTTTCCGATCGTCTCAGAAATTCAGGAGCAATGGTAAACGATGCAGGCTCTCCATATCGTAGAAAAGAAAGGAAAAGAACGTTCACAATCGATAATCGCGTTTCGTCCCCGGGTCTGCTGGCCGGGACTCCTCAGTAAGGCGAACCTAGCAGACCCTGCCTTAGACGCGTGATTCACCGATCAGTCGATTCCTTGCTTATTGCTTTATCATGGTAATTGGATGTCAAGAAATCCGATCGGCGCGATGGCTTCTGAATTTCGATGTTAAATTCCTCGTTCACGGTATTTAGCCGAATGGTTCCCGTTCCTTGGAAACGGTTCCCCATCGGCCTCACCCCGTCCCTTCCTGCGTCTAGGATTGCATGGATCTTCCGACGAACTTGTGCGTCTTCTTCCGTTCCTACGAGGGATTTGTTTAGTTCTTTTTTTTCTTCTCCTCGATCTACAGATTCGTGCTCGTTGTGTCCTTGGTGCGTGTTTGTTACCGTGTCAGGCTTGTGCTTCCGCAGTTTAGTTTCGATTAGCGTAGCTCTCGCTTTCTCGGCAGTTTCATTGTTCTGCGCGCGCGACACTGTCCGCGCTGGAATTCGATTTGAAATGGTTCGAAGCGTTTCGTCCCCGGGTCTGCTAGCGGGACTCGTCGGTAAGGCTAACCTAACAGACCCTGCCTTAGACGCGATCATCTCTCGTTCTCTACATTCTATTTTCTGCTTTTTTTTTTTTTTATTGGAGCTCATCTTTTCGTTGTTTATTTTTCTCCCTTTTCCTTTCCTTGTTTTCTATATTTTCAATATTTTCCTTTTTCTCTTCTCCTTATTCCTTATATTTTCATTATTTATTTCCATTCTTTTTCTTCTCCTTATTCCTTTTATTCTCATCATTTCTTTCTTTCTTTCTTTTCCTCAGTCTTTGTCTTTTCCTTTTTATTTTATTTTTTTCTATTCCCTTTCTTTTCTTTTTCTTTTCCTTTTCCAATCCTCTTCTTTCTCGTTCGCGCAACATCGTTTACCAATTCTCCTCCCCGTCGATTCAATTGCGCGCCGCGATCGAGCGTCGCCGTTAAAAACCGCGTCGACACGGACATTTACGAAATCACATGATTTCCGTGGAGCGACGTCGACGCGGGAGTGACAGCGACACACACGCGCACAGCACCCCGACATCTGGCATCGACAGGTGTCCATTGGCAGAACGGGCCGATTCTCCCGTGTCCATCAATTTCGTCGGCACACGGGCGTCGAGCTTTCGAGAGACGGCTCTCTCGCGCGACTACAGATCCGACCGATACCCTAACAGCTGTGATGCCCCAACGGCGAACGTAGGGGGCGAGGGTCGAAGGGACGACCGGCCGGTCCAACGGAGACGGGATAAATCAACTTCGAACGCCGATGCTCGCGATAAGTATTGATTCGCTGATGAAACAGCCGATTATAGATAACACGAGATAGATGGGGCTAGAGCTTGTTGTGTTACTGCTTGGTAATTATTTTCACCAAGTTTCATAAACGATATTTTATTTTATGCAATTTTTATTTTCGTTTTTTAGTGTAATATTTTTGCTTGTGATAAAACGATTTTTTCATCGGTAATTGAATTAAATTAATGGAATTAGTGAAGTCTGTTTCCACGAGTAATGTGATTTGACTAGATTCGACTAGATTTATCTAATAAATTTTATAGATTTATATCTAATAGATCTAATAGAATTTATAGATTTAACTCGACGTGACTCAATTTTACTTAATTACTGACTCGATTTTACTGAATTATTGACTCGATTTTACTTGATTTTTAACTCGATTTTACTTGATTCTTGACTGGTTTTGACTCGGTTTGAGGCGAGTCGACTCGCGAAGAAGATCCTAAAAAGAGTAGCACGAAGGTAAAAGAAGACTTACCAGTGAGTTTGTCGCGGATCAGCTTGCAGCTCTCCACCTCGCCGATACTCGAGAATAGCGAGCGGATATCATCCTGTGCCATGCTCTGGGGCAGGTAATTTACAATAAGATTCGTCTTGGACTCCTCCTGCGGGGCCTGTCCGAGGGTGGAGCCGCCGTTTTGTTGCACGATCGTGTCCATTCCGTTCGACATCATTGCACTCTCCTACCGGCACCTCTCTAACTACGTACGAAATCTGAAACGGACAGAAACGGGCAAACGTGTATTACGGTGCTAAAAGAGGAAAAAAAACCGTATACGAAATGCGACGTTGTCCGGCTTCTCTGCCCTGCAATATACAACGCCGGCAGAAACGCGGACAGACTGAACACGCTAAATTTCGGCAGCACGTTCTAGTTGCAAACACATTTTTCAAATATTTCAATTAAATTCGATAACGGGGCCGAACAGGTTACAATTAGGCGCGTGGCAGCACCTAATTCAGCGGAACAAAAATGTAATTTAATGAATGAAATATCGAACCGATATTCGACCGTGTAAAAATTTATCTAGATAGAAATTTATTCGAATGAAGTGGTATTTAATGTTGTCGAAGAAATATTGTTCGAATACAAATTTATCTAGATAGAGATTTAATCGAATAAAATAGTGTTGGATACTGTCGAATAAATATTTATTAGGATAAATTTTATTAATCGAATACAGATTTATTTAGATGCAAAATTTATTCGAATAAATATTTCTTCGTGCAGGAATTCGTATGAAAAATAATTGATTCGCATCAAGATGCTAGAACACAAAGTTCTTTTTCATAGTTTATCGTCTCACTTTTTTCTTCATGTTACTGCATCTGTCTTTTCGACAAATTTAAATAAAAACTTATTTGAATAGAAAATCCTTTGGAGGAGAATTATTCGACTAAATAGATAGAACGATTTATGCCGAGTAATTCGCTACTCGAAGCTAGTACAATCGACAGCGAATAAAATTCGGATAAAATATCCGACTAAAAGACACCCAATCCCACAATTATCTCAAATAAATATTTATTCGAAACAATCCTAATACAGTCGAATCTCCAGCGTAAACGCCGTTGCGACGAGAGGATGTTCGAAGGACGTAAAAAAACGTCCCGCGAACCAAAACAACGGTGCTCGTCGTTGCACAAGTCTGGAGCGACGCGAGAAGAAAGAAACCGTACAAGTGACGAAAGAGAGAAGGCAATAGGCGAGGTACGAAAGGTGGAAAGAGGATAATCCCATGGTTTTTGCGATCCCGTACAGAAGGAACGAGGCGAGCGAGCGCGCGCGCGCGCGCGTGGCAACACAGCCAGTTTTTCCATCGCCGAAACAAAATATTTGTGAAGCACTTCTTCGGCCGATCCCGTTCGATCGGAGAAGAATTCGTGTTGCCGCGGGACTTCCTTCGTGTTGATGGCAACGGTCATCCGACCCAGAAAACAATGTTTCAGCAGGCGAGCTAAACGCCGCGTCGATTAAACCGTGCGAGGAAAAACCGATTCCGTGTTTCTGTCGTTGCGGTAACAATGAGAATTCGGCGTTTATCGGACGCGTGGAAACCGCTCGTTACCGGCTACCCAGGATTAAACAAGCGATTCTTCAATCCTCCCCCCCTTATCGCCGGAGAACACAGCGAACTTCCACTGTTTTCTCGTAATTAACGTTTGATCACTTGCCGAGCCGCGCGCGCGCGCGCTGCTTCGTCACGCGATTGCTTTCTATATGCGGAAACGATGCCTGCCGGTGCGATAAGTCACTCGAAACGTCACTGTTCTACCTTCCCTCTGCTAATTTGTTCATTTATATATCTCTTAATATAATATAACATGTTTCAATATAATATCTTTAGTATAATATACCTTAATATCTTATTTCTTAATATAATATAATATAATATATTTCAATATAATATTCTTTAATATACTTTAATGACTCCCCGAACACGTTCGATACATAAATAAATAAAACTGTGCCACCAGAGCACCCGTACCGCGCAGATTCACGGAGGAGCTTAGGGGAGTGAAACGAAGTCGAATGTTGGTGGTGGGATCTCGCTAAGACATTCGTCGGCGGCAAAGTGGAAACGGCCAGCGATGCACAGACACGCTAAAACGTCGCGATGGCGGGTGCCGATTAATTTCCTTCCAGGTCTCGCGCCATCGTCGTGCATCGCCGTGAATAATTTAAGTAGAATAAGGGGACTCTCGTTCAAGCTTCAAGAGACTCTCTTCCTCAACCCTTAACACGCGAGGACTTTGACTTACCCCCGTTTTTTGTCATTAGTCCGTACATCTCCGCTATTCCCCTCCGAGCAAATTAACACGTTCGGCTAGCAGCGTGCACGGTGGTCGTTGCATTTATCGTGTCAAATATATTTTCTACCCCCATATACTACTTTGTACTATGAATATAAATATTACTAAATTGAAGAGATATATGGTAAATTATTTTGCAGCGTGTATACCTCAATTTGTTCCGAGTTTTGTTTATTCTTATTGTACTCGCGCGTTGACGAATTATAAAATAAATTAAATGTTCTTTAAATAGCGTTCAAAGTGTTACAATTTCACGGAATTATATTCACCAAAGATTTCGT